>NC_134356.1:666634783-666929783 GCF_048569485.1 Anomaloglossus baeobatrachus | reverse complement strand
GGGAGAACCAACAACTCTGCTGCTCCCTGTCTCCGCTCCCGGGATCCCCATATAGAGCAGCGGTGGTGTTACCAAAAATCACCACAACCATGGGTGGCGTCACGAACAATCAATGCCCCAAACCAAACCACCCCTTTTCACTCGCCAGGCGAGGAGTGCCGCTCGAGTCCCCGGGATCCGGCCCATCGCTCGAGCCACCGAGCAGCAGCAGCGGAAGCCGGACCCGAGCAGTAGGGAGAGCGCGTTGTCACCATCCTCCCCGCCCGCGACAACTTGGCGTCACGAACAGGATCTTACCGCTCTGCCGTCTGGTAGAGGTGCGCCTTGTTACCGCCGGAGGTGTCCGGCCAGAAAATTTCAGAAGCCGCCATCTTTGGCACGAAAAGTTCCCGCTCGAGCATCTCCTCGAGTAGTAGAAGCGCGAAGGCCAAAACCCCGCCCCTGTAGAGGAGGAGCCGGAAAGAGGCTAAGGGGGACGAAAACAAGATGTCTGCGCCCGACGGAGCTGCTGGAGGAGCGGCGGTCGCAGCCGCGGTGGCACCCGTGGATGGGAATGGGCCTGCCCAGGTCCCAGCCGCGCTGGCGGGGGACGCCGCGGCCACAGCTCTCGCTCAGGTGATGCCGTTCTCCTTGCCCTATGCGCCCGGAGCTACCTGGCTACCGCAGTACGACGGGAAACCTGATGCGTTACAAGTCTTCCGGAAAAAGCTTAACCCGCTCCTAGAACTGTACCCCCTGACTGATAAGCAACGTGCAGCGGTAGTGCTGGGTCAGCTAACCGGCGCGGCTGAGCAGGAAGCGAAGACCTGGGCTGAGGGGGACCGGCTCTCTGTAGCCACCATCTTTGAGAAATTACAGACTGCTTTTGAGACCCGTACCGAAGCCGAACTGAGGATGCAGTTTTACCAATGTCGGCAACGGTCTGTGGACAGCATTCGGGACTACGCTCTACGTCTGCAAACCGCCCTCCGCACACTGAAGCGGGTGGGCACCATCAATGAAGCGGACAGCAACAAAATGCTAGTAGAGCAATTTGTGCAGGGGATGAGGTCCTCTGAGGATCGCAAACAACTCCGGCTGTGGGCCCTAGAACACCCTGATGTGGACTTTGCTATGTTAAAGTAACAGGCCATCAAAGCTCTGCAACCCCCAGCTTCAGAAGTCTTGGAACCAGCCCCGTGGCCAGTTGAAACGGCCCCGGTTGTGGTGGCCCCTGCCCTACCAGCCTCTCCAGCATCTACAGCTCCAAGCAGCACGATGGAAGAACTGGCTGCCCAGGTCCGCCGCATGGATGGAGACCTCGCCAAGATTCTCGCCGCACTCCAACCACTGACCAGGGCCCCGCCACCAACTAAGATCCAGCTGGCCGATAGCCCTGAGGATGTTCCCTGGATGCAGCGGAGGGGTGCTAACAACTCGCGGAACAGACCTCCAACCTGTTACAGGTGCAGCAAGCCTGGCCATTGTTTCCGACAGTGCCCATTAAACGAGCAACCCCTGGGGCTACGGGCCAATCCTCAGGAGTAGAACCCCGTGGCCCCCCAGACTGGCGGGACCGGTATATCGGGGCCCGGCCCATCATCCCTGTGGCTGTGGACGGCATACCGGTGATGGCTCTCCTGGACACTCGATCACAGGTAACCACCATACCATACTCATTGTACCAACGGTATTGGGGGACAGACAGGCTGCCAAGCCCAGATACGAGTATAACATTGATTGCCGCTAATGGACTCCCATTGACCCAAGTGGGGTACAAACAAGTGGCCATGACTGTGGGGCGAGCTGAATTGCAACACCAGGGTATGATTGTGGTCATGAATGAACCAAGTGATTGTAACCCGAAGATAGTGCTAGGAACCAATGTGATGGAGCACTGTATGAGCGATGTGTTGGCCCTACTGCAGCAGCTGGCCGCCACGGCGGCAGGGAGCCGACAAAGGGCTGTACAGCGTGAGATCCGAGCCTTGATGTACCGCCAACATGTAAACTCAACAGGAGGGGAGATTGGTGGAGTGAGTGATGGATGCTGCCCCGTTGACAGTGCCCCCTAGGAGTGAGATGATGATTTGGTGTAGGGCAGCCGTAGGGCCTCAGGGACGTGACTACCCTGCCATGATAGAGCCCATGCCCTCCGAGCACTAGCCCACAGTAATGGCCGCCCGAGGGGTGGTAGATGTAAAGAAGGGGAGAGTGCCCGTGAGGGTGCTGAACTGTGGGGAGGAAGAAGTCAGGCTCCCCCGGTACGCTACACTTGCCAAGTAGCTCACCCTAGATCCCCACACCATCCATGAAGCAGCTCCCCCAGTTTTACTATCCACTGCCAGCACTCACCCGTCCCAAGGGGAGTTAGACGAGTGGCACCAACAGCTACACGTGGGCACTGACGATACCCCTACACACCACAAAGAAGGGGTATTCAGGGTGGTACGGGAGTACGAACAAGTTTTCAGCAAACATCGCCTAGACTTTGGGCAGATTAAAGGGGTCCAAAACCACATCCCCACCGGTGAACACCCCCCTATCAAAGAGAGGTACAGGCCTATTCCCCCTGCACACTACCAGTGCGCCAAGGACATGTTGAGGAACATGAGGGAGGCAGGGGTTATCAGGGACAGCTGTAGTCCCTGGGCCACCCCGTTGGTGCTGGTTAAGAAGAAGGACGGCACCATGCGGATGTGCGTGGATTACCGGAAGATTAACCAGATAACACATAAGGATGCTTACCCTCTGCCCCGTATCGAGGAGTCCTTGTCCGCGCTGAGAACCGCCAACTACTTCTCCACCCTTGACCTCACCAGTGGGTACTGGCAGGTGGCCGTGGCGCCCGAAGATCGAGAGAAAACTGCCTTTACCACCCCTATGGGACTCTGTGAATTCAACAGTATGCCGTTTGGGCTGTGCAATGCCCCGGGTACCTTCCAACGGCTGATGGAGTGCTGTTTGGGGCACTTGAATTTTGAGACCGTCCTGTTGTATCTGGATGATGTAATTGTGTATTCACAGACATATGAAGCTCATTTAGAACACCTAGCCGAAGTGTTCGCGTCCCTTGCCAAGTACGGGATGAAGTTGAAGCCCTCCAAGTGCCAGCTGCTGAAACCCAGAGTACAGTACCTGGGGCATGTGGTGGGAGCAGAAGGTGTCGCCCCCGATCCCGAGAAGGTCACTGCCATCCAGGACTGGCCGAGGCCAACCACCGTGAGGGAAGTAAGGCAGTTTCTGGGTCTGGTCGGGTACTACCGTCGCTTCATCAAGGGATACACCAAGATGGCTGCCCCTATGCAAGACCTCCTCGTGGGACAGACCAAAGGTGGTAAATCCCTCGGAGCCCCACTGGAATGGGAAGAGAGGCATGAGGAGTCCTTCCATCAGTTGAAAGCGGCCTTGACCGGGGATGAGATCCTAGCGTATCCTGATTACAACCACCCGTTCATCCTTTACACCGATGCCAGCAATGTGGGCTTAGGGGCAGTCTTGTCCCAGGTACAGGATGGGAAGGAAAAAGTAATCGCCTATGCTAGCCGGAAGCTCCGACCGACTGAAAGGAACCCTGAAAATTACAGCTCTTTCAAGCTGGAGCTCCTGGCACTGGTGTGGGCTATCACCGAGCGGTTCCGCCATTACTTGGCCGCAGCAAAATTCACGCTTTCACGGATAACAATCCGCTGACCCATCTGGACACGGCCAAGTTGGGTGCGCTGGAACAGCGGTGGGTGGCCCGGCTAGCCAACTACGACTTCACAATTAAATACAGGGCCGGCCGTGCCAATGTTAATGCCGATGCACTCTCTCGGATGCCCCACTTGTCAGAAGAGGGATGCGAGGACGACGACCTCGAAGAGATCGAGTTGCCAGCATTTCACCAGCCACCCACTGAGAAGGTGCATGTCCACCAACAACGGGTGAACCTGGATCCACTGCCCAGCCAAGAGTGGCAGGAAGTTCAAAACCAGGCGCCCGCTGTCCGCCTAGTCAAGACTCTGGTGGAACAAGGCGCTGTTGGAATAGACCCTGCCTCCCCAGCTGAAGCCCAACGCCTGTGGAAAGAACGGACCCGGCTGTATCTGCACCAAGGGAAGTTGTACCGTGAGCTGATTAACCCAAAGACTCATGAGAAACTCCGCCAGTTGGTGATTCCCCAAGCTAACGTGCCCACCATTCTACAAGCGTATCATGATGGTGCCGGACACTTTGGATGGAAGAAATTGGAAATGCTGTTGAGGGAGCGGTTCTATTGGAGTGGGATGCGGGAGTCTGTGGAGGCCTGGTGCCGAGAGTGTGTTCCATGTACACTGAGAAGGAAGGACGAGGCCAGCCAGAAGGCACCCCTGCACCCGATTATTACACATCAACCGCTGGAGCTGGTCGCCCTGGACCATGTGAAGCTCACCCCCAGCCGAAGTGGGTACACTTACGCTCTCACCATAGTGGATCATTATTCCAGGTTTATGGTGGTTGTCCCGGTCAAAGACCTAACTGGCCATACCGCCGCTAGAGCGTTCCAAGCTTACTTCTGTCAACCACATGGATACCCTGAGAAGGTGCTCACTGATCAAGGCCCAGCCTTTGAAGCGGAGGTGTTTCATGAGTTTTGTCAGCTGTACGGCTGCAAGAAGATTCGGACCACGCCTTACCATGCCCAAACCAATGGTATGTGTGAGAAGATGAACCATATGGTCCTTGGCCTCCTCAAGACGTTGCCGCTGGAAGAGCGAAACCTGTGGCCGGAGAAGCTGCCTGACTTGGTCGATATGTACAACAACATCCCGTCCAGCTCAACGAAGTGCACCCCCGCATATCTGATACGGGCTCGCCCCGGCCGACTGCCGGTGGACCTGGAAATGGGACTGAAAGCCCCAGAAACACTCCCCTCGACGGCTGACTGGGACACCCGGCGGAGGGTTCAGTACCGACAAATTCAGGAATATGTGGAAAAGAACTTAAGTCAGAGTCGGGCACAACAGGAGCGGCGCTTCAACCAGAAGGCGTTTGCTGGCCCTTTCCAGCCTGGAGATGTAGTGTTGAAGCGGAAGAGGAGAACCCACAAGCTGGATGATCAATGGGAACAAGCCCCATACGTCATACAGCCCACAGGATGGGAAGATGGGAAGGCCTACCAGATCAGTCGTGACCAAGAGGGCACTCTAGCCACGGTTTCCAGGGACCATCTGAAAAAGTGCCCACCAGCATTGAGGGTAACAGCTGAAGTACCGGTCCCTCCACCAACAGAGAAGGCAAAAGAGGTAATCCACACCGTGATGGGTGACTTCCCAGAGGACTGGCCTACACAGAACGGCGCGGTGATTCTTCCAGTGATACTATTCCCACAACCCGTGGATGAAGAAGTGATGGAGGCGGTCAACCGTGAGCCAGAACCAGTGCCAGTGCCCAGGGATGAACCTGTGCCCAGCTCCCCTATGCCTCCGCCTGCCCCACCCGATAACAGGGAAGCGGGACTGATTGTCCCCTCTTCCCCGCTGCCTGTCACCACTGACACTGGACCCCGGAGGTCCACTCGCCCCAACTTAGGTAGACCCCCACTTAGGTACAGGGAGACTACCATTTAGAGGGGGGGGAGTTAATATGAGTTTCAAAAAGTTTAAAAAATGTTTGAAAGTTGAAAAATGAAAAATGATGACCGATGAGAAGTAACCAGATTGTCTGCTGCTTGATTAAACCGGTCGTTGCCGGCACCGTTGTCCCCGTGGGGACCACCTAGTTGCATAAGGGACTCCTTATGGACAGGCCCGTGAACTTGCAGGGCAACCACAAACGTTAGTGGCTTGTAAATAATTTTTGTTGTTGCAGCGACCGTCACCGCCTCCGGAGAGGCAGACTGGAGGAAGGGCCCGCAGTAGAGCCGGCTGGGGCCCAGCCACCACAGGAACCGATGGCAATCCTCTGGAGGGGAAGGACAGATCCCGCTCGGGTAACTTGTGCAGGACTGGGGTCAAGGGGTGCTGCCTGTTTTCTAGTGGCAGCATCAGGGCCAGGTTGCTTGGGTGGGAGAGAGCGGCAGTAACAACCGTTTGAAATGTTACCGTAACTTTTAAGAAATGTGCCTCCCGATGTGGGATGAAATTATTCTACTTGTTATATGTTTTATCTCTTTTCAGAAAAATAAAACCGGTGTTGGACGGGCAGCCCGCGGACGGTCTGCATTTTGCTAAGGGGGAATGTGACGCCCTCGGCAAGCCAGGGGTCACAGGTAATAACATCACCACACCCTACACCCCAGTTAGGAACACCAAGGCTAGAACACAAATCCTTGTTGCCTTCCTCCAGGGGCTGATGTCCACACCAGGGGGTGGAGCCAGGCGGTTGGTCTCCGCCCGCCAAGGAGAACACAGTCCTGGAGGCGGGAAAACTGACAGTGGAGCTAGGGAAGTGAAGGAGTGAGGAGTGGAGTTTAGGAGGAGGAAGTGGAAGGAGTGAAGTGAAGTGGTAGAGGAGGAAGTGAGAGGAGGAGAAGTTGAGTGGAGAGGAAAGTGACAGTGAAAGTCAGAAGTTGGTCCGGGTGTGTGCCCCGGACCGGAACAGCAAGGTTAGCAGACGGCGGTGACCGTCTGCAGGAGAGGCTGATCGGAGGTTGCCGAAAGGACCGTGGACGGGTGGTGACCTGGCGGTACCGAAGCGGTATACGAAGAGAAGCCAGCACCATTGGCAGGGGCCTTTCGGATCCCGGCAAGGCTTGGAGTCGCCTTGAATTTGCCAAATCCGTTAGTGAAGGGGACCTCCGGGTTTCCAAACAAGCAAGTCCCGATTGAAGGCAACCGTCCAACCACATTAGAGAGACACCGCCACCGCCAAGGCACCAGTTTCTCAGGGTCAGCGCCTGCGGGCAAAGAGGGGGCTCCTTCAGCCCAGATTGAAGCCGAGGAGTGGGTAACCGGTGAGAACCCATCGCTACCAACACAGGAACTTAGGTGCAGGAAAAGTGACAGTCACCGCTAACTACCAGGGAAGAGCAAACGCAGCCGTCCGTGGGAACCATCTTTCCAGCCGTGTGTTTTACCGAGAACTGTGTCATCGTCTCAGGCTGAGTGAGTACCACCGTGTCGTGCGGCACAGCGCTGCCCCCGCGACACTGCGCCTCACCAGGCCCCGCACCGGGTCTGCCAAGCACTCGTCCTTCACCCCATCACGGGGCCCCGGGACAACCAACCCCCTACCCACGGAGGGGAGAACCAACAACTCTGCTGCTCCCTGTCACCGCTCCCGGGATCCCCATATAGAGCAGCGGTGGTGTTACCAAAAATCACCACAACCGTGGGTGGCGTCACGAACAATCAATGCCCCAAACCAAACCACCCCTTTTCACTCGCCGAGCGAGGAGCGCCGCTCGAGTCCCCGGGATCCGGCCCATCGCTCGAGCCACCGAGCAGCAGCAGCGGCAGCCGGACCCGAGCAGTAGGGAGAGCGCGTTGTCACCCTCCTCCCCGCCCGCGACAGATAGATAGATAGATAGATAGAGGGATAGATAGATAGATAGAGGGATAGATAGATAGATAGATAGGTAGAGGTATAGATAGATAGATAGATAGATAGATAGATAGATAGATAATGGATAGAGGGATAGATAGACACTTTATAAAAAAAAAGAAGTTACCTACCTTTACTTTCAGATAGACTCACAGCCAAAACTTCCCATGTGGTGATTGAATCTTTTAGGAAAATAGTAAAAGACTTGGTGGAAATTCTGTAATAGAAAAGCACAAAACAATAGAGATTCAAAATCTTGCCCTTTCCACCCTGGCTTTCATTGTGGCTTTTTTAGCTTTTAACTTCCTGTTGTTTCAGGAAATGCACATGCACATTAGCCACAATGGACATACTGACATCTAATGAGTGTGTGCAAAACGGCAGTACAATACAAAGCACATAAACAAAAGTGTCACTATATCTGAATAAATAAGAAACCATTTTGGTTAAATACATTAAAGTTTACCACACACATATTAACCCCTTCATGACCTTGGACGGATCTATCCGTCCAGGATCGTGTCCCGTTAAGCCCCGGCCCCCTGCCGCGGGCAGGCGGCGTGGATCCGCACACATATCAGCTGTTTTCAACAGCTGACATGTGTGCCTGCTAGCCGCGGGTGGAATCGCTTCCACCTGCGGCCATTAACCCTTTAAATCTTGCTGCCAAAGTCTGGCAGCAAGATCTAAATGCGCGCGGCCATGTTTTTTACTTACCACCGCCCCCCACCGGAAGTCACGTGCGTGATCACGTGACTATCGGTGGTTGCCATCGTAGCACAGGGTCATGTGATGACGCCTGCAGCTATGATGTTTCACTTTCATTTTTCCTCGGCACGGAGCAGAGGGAAAAAGAAAGTGACTGAATCTGCATGTTTACAGCTGTATAGCTGTGATCAGCAGATAGATAATAGCGATCGGATTGCTGATCGCTATAGCCCCCTAGGGGGACTAGTAAAATAAAAAAAAAAGTAAAAAAAAAGTTTTAAAACATAAAAAAAAACAAAAAACCTAAAAGTTCAAATCACCCCCCTTTCCCCCCATTGAAAATTAAAGGGTTAAAAAATAAATAAATATACACATATTTGGTATCACCGCATTCAGAAATGCCTGATCTATCAAAATATAAAATCAATTAATCTGATTGGTAAACGGTGTAGTGGCAAAAAAATTCCAAACGCCAAAATTACGGTTTTTGGTCACCGCATGTTTTACGCAAAATGCAATAACAGGCGATCAAAACGTAGCATCTGCGCAAAAATGGTACCATTATAAATGTCAGCTCAAGACACAAAAAATAAGCCATCACTGAGCCATAGATCCCGAAAAATGAGAACGCTACGTGTTTCGGAAAATGGCGCAAAACGTGCGCCACTTTTATTGGACAAACTTGTGAATTTTTTTTAACCCCTTAGATACAAGTAAACCTACACATGTTTGATGTCTACAAACTCGCACCGTCCTGAGGCATCACATAGATACATCAGTTTTATCATATAGTGAACACGGTGAATAAAACATCCCAAAAACTATTGTGCGATCACACTTTTTTTGCAGTTTTTCCACACTTGGAATTTTTTTGCTGTTTTCCAGTACAATATATGGTAAAACCTATGATTTCATTTAAAAGTACAACTCGTCACGCAAAAAACAAGCCCTCATATGGCAAGATTGATGGAATAATAAAAAAGTTACGGCTCTTGGAAGAAAAGGAGCAAAAAACAAAAACGCAAAAACGGAAAGTGCCCGGGGGCTGAAGGGGTTAAACTATCTCACCCTCTAGCATCTGGTTTTTCACTCATTATCTCTATTTTCCAAAGCCAACTTTCTGGGAACTGTGTCCTGGATATGATATCCGCATCTTCAATAAATTCAGTATCCTCGTCACCTGAATAAAAGAAAAAACATTACCATAACATAGAAACCTAATCAGGCTTGGACTGGCCCACCGGTGAACAGGAGAATTCCCTGGTAGGCCACAAAGCAGGAGTGGGCAGTAATTGGCACAATCACTCAATTCACTATGTACAGACAATGACAGCATATCATTCTATCATTGAACAAACTAAACAGTTAATTATTATTTAGAAGCAAAGCTAAATTTGTAAATGAGGTTAATGTATTTTTTGTATATAGCTGTTGAGAGGGCCTCCAGAATCAATAGTAATGCTGGGCCCTTGGTACCCCACTCTTACACTGAACCTAATCACGTAGTATGTAAGGTTTGGAGAAAGTATGTGCCCTCCAAATTAAAATCCGCATCAAAATCCGCGGCAATTTCGCGGTAATCCGCGGTAAATCCGCGGCAAATCCGCGGCAAAAAATAAGGTGCGGATTTGCCGCGAAAGTCGCAGATTTTCATGCAGAAAAATCCGCAGGTACATTCTACCGTGGACACATAGCCTTAGGGTCCTCAGAGTTGACATATATTTTCTTGAGGTTAAGTCAGCTGTGAGGGTTAAGAAACCCCCTTGGATTTCACCTGAAATCTTCAGGAGGATATATGTGCCGCCCCAACGGCGGATCAAACCGCTCGGATCCGGGGGTAGTGTCGTTCGTTGCTCGATGGTCTCCAGACCTAGGGGCTTAGGGACCACACTCAAAGGGGATATTTATAGGGGAGTTACAGTTCGTGATGCCACCCATGGTGTGCGGTAATTGGGAGTACCGCCGCTGCCGTTGGGAGTCCCGGGGTGATGGATTGGGGCAGCAAGGTGTCGTTACCCTCCACGGGTAGGGGCAGGCCCCGGGACTCTGGATGATGCTATGGGGTGCCGTGAAGGAGGTAATCACTCAAGTACTCACTCATCCAATAAGCAGACGCTGACAACCGGATAAACCAAGTCTGTGGGTGCTGCTGCCTCTCAAAGGGGAGCTCGTCCGGGGTCCCGTCCCCCGCAGTGCTGCATGGTGATCCGTGACCTGCCTCCTGGCACAAAGTGTAAATTCAACGTAGTGGCCCAGTAGTCTGGAACTTGCTGGGCCCCGCTCCCCACTATGGCTAAGTGTAGGAGCCTGCTCTCAGGGCTCACGCTTAGGATTTTAGTGGGCCGCTTGTATGGAAGGCCCTATTCCCTTCGTTGCGCTATTGCCCCGATTCTGGAGCTAGTGGGAACAGTCTATAAAGACTCCGTTCTCATCAGGCTAATTGCCGGGTTGCCTGAAGCTTCTCCCCGACCTAGGGTCCGTGTACCCCATCGTGCCTTTGGTCCCGGAAGGACCAGTGATAAGACCAGGCTGCTGACCATCCTCATTGACAGGTCCCAGGCACCTATCCTCAATCCCCTGCGACCGGGGGTCCGACTCCTCTAGGTTCAGACCACCATCTGCAACCTAGTAAGCTTCTCCTGGGAGCCACTAAACCCAACCTCCTCCACCTTACTACTTCACTTAACAACTGCTCAACACTCCTCACCTCCCCTTCCTGACTCCTAGGTGGGTGGCTCTATTCTGCTCAAGCCGCCCACTGGTGTGTCTGGTGGGTGTGGTGCAGGGTGTAACAAGGATTTGATTTGCTGTTGGAGGCAGCACTGTAAGATGGGGACCCAGAACCATGAGGGATTTGGATACTGTACTTAAAGAGAAAGAGCGTGCAGCACCCTGTGACGACCTGATAGTCCAGGGGCGTCACATATACAAGACTCTTCTGCCAGCATTGAAGCTTGCCAGTCCTTTGGGTAACTAGCAACCTAAGCTCAGCGTGCTTGTGTGACTCATTCCATTAACTCAAGTGGAGACACTAAGGGGTACTTTGCACGCTGCGACATTGCTAGCCGATGCTAGCAATGCGGCTCGTGATAGTCCCCGCCCCCGTCGCAGATGCCCACCTCCTTCCTTCCACATAGCCGGCGTGAGCCGCAGTGACGCAGGTAAGGAGATGTTCCTCGCTCCTGCGGCTTCTCACACAGCGATGTGTGCTGTTGCAGGGGAACGAGGAACAACATTGTACCGTCGCTGCAACGTAATTATGAAAATATCGGTCACTACACCGATGATACAATAACGACGCTTTTGCGCTCGTTAATCATATCCAAAAAGATTTACACACTACGATATCGACAGCGACGCCAGAAGTGCGTCACTTTCGATTTGACACCACCGACATCGCACCTGCGATATCGTAGTGTGCAAAGTACCCCTAAGACCACTGTTGGGGTGATGTCAATCCAAAAGACAAAGGGAGAAATAGCAAAGACTCGCGGTTGGTTAGTAAAGCACCCTTTAAAATATACTAAAGCTGGGGAAACGTTATAAGAGCATTACTCTTTCCGGATATCTTGTTTTGACCCCTTTACAGCGACATCCCAACTTTATTTAGTATGTGGTGTAAAGGAAAATTGAACAAAAAATCTAGGTTTCCCCATAGATTGTGGCCAATTGCTGTGATACCAGCTTCTCGTCATGAACCTGACATGTAGGGGTATTTCCAGAAAGGCCAACCCCATGAAGGAGCATTTGTAAATAATGTCCCGTTGAAAATAAATTTTCAATTCTGTCCTCTGTGTTCTACAGGCTGAAAATTTTGGAAAGTATCCGGCAGATACAATTTTTTACCATATTTTTAGAAGTAATTGTACCATGATTACAGAATGCTAAGGCTTCGCTCCCACAGAACATATTTTGTTACTGACTTCTTGCAACGATCCCCTCTGTGGAAGTGACTCGCCCACCCCAGGGCTATGGGACACCCGGTGCCGGGCCGGACTAGTCCGGTGGTAGTCAGTGGTGGCTGGGCCCGGCTCCGTGGCCCTGGTGGGTGTCAGTTGAATATGTGGCTGATGACTTTAATGTTTGTGTTCGTGACGCCACCTGTGGTATGCGGCTATTAAGCCGCCGCTGCGGTATGAGGCCTCCGGGATAGTGTTATGTCAGCAATGGTGGTACTGCTCCCCACAGGTGGAGCAATGCCCGGGGCACAGTTGGTGTTTGTGGAAGTCTATGGTGCTGCGTGACTAACACGGTGCAGGGCCGACAAGCAATGAAAGAAACAGGCACAAACAGTAGTCTCTTTACCTTCTCCTCTTTTACTCGGCAGAAACTTAGTCCAGGGAGACCGTCACAGATGGTAAAGATGATCCGGCCGGCCTGGAAGTGCCTGGGGTGATCTTTGGCCAGTTGAGTATGAGGCCTACTCCTTAATCTTTCTCTGCTGTTTTAGGACACTGCACTTTGGGTTCGCAATTGCCCTCTTGCTGCTGGGACTTGTTGTTCGTCCCCTTTTCTGTGTGGTAGACTGCGCAGGCCCTCTCTGGTGCTTCTCTGCTGGAGCCCACACCAGGCCCTTGGGATGCAGTTGTACCTTCAGATTGCTTCTGGGACAGGGGGCTTGCAGCTCTCCTGCCCTCCGGATTCAGCACCAGGGATGGATTTTATGCCCTGGCAACTACAGACTCCGATGTCCGAGTCCCTGCTGTGCCTCTCTGCTCCCCTTGCTTCACTGGGCCAAGCTATCCCAGCTCTAGGCCCCAGTTTACAAGGCAGCACTACCCTGCGTCTGCACTCTTTCACTCCTGTGTCCAGACTAACTACCACTTCCTCCTTCCAGCCAGACTTAAGGAATGCTCCCTGAAGTTCCAGGTTCAGAGCTCCCCCTGCTGGCCGGAGGGAGAACTGTGTTGAGTGTTAACTTACTGGCCAATAGATCTCCCAATTACCTCCAGGCTCAGCATTAACCCTTCTGGGAGGGCAATGCTGTTGTGGCGACCAGGTCCTGGGGCGCCACACTCCCCCTTAGTTAAATTCAGTACTCCCGGACTGTAGAGACAAACATGACATGTTAGAACATTTCATCCCATTATGGGAGGCGCAATTACTTTAACGTTACAACCTTAAACATTACTATAAGAGTCCAGTGTGGCTCCCTGCCGGGTGTCCATTACACTGCTCCATGGGGGACCCGCCGCGTTCAAACCCCCAACGTAGGCTCTGGGCGTGCGTCAGAGCATTGATGACCCCACTCTATGCACGCCGGACGGGTTTTTCTTCAGGGGTGTTGAGCACACTGGTGCTAACTATGAACAATTTAGGTGTTGGCCACCCATAGTCCAGTGGCCCAATTGTCCATTTTCGCAATCAAAGAAAAAGAAAACATTTTGTACACAACATGACAGACATTTTGCATAACTATTTACATCCTAATAAGTACTCTTTCCCTTATACAGTTGACTCCCTATACCTTAGAGGGGGTTGTCCCCGAGTGCTGCGCTGGGACCTACGTAGCTCTGGTGTTTGCCCCTGACTACGTGGTGCGTCTTCTATCTCAGCACTACAGGTGGGCCTAACCCCCATAGGTAAGCGTGATGGTTGCCTTTGTGATCTAAGAGTCGCCAAGGGTATGACAGGTTCACCACTGACAGGGGGTTGATCCTCCTGTTCCACTGCTGGCGTGTCATCTCGTGCTGGAGCGGACGATTCTTTAGGTGGATCCGGAACCTTTTCTGTTTCTGGCTCGACCAACTGCGGAAACGTCAAAACTGGTACCACTATGGCATTGTTTATTCGGGTCCAAGTTTTGGGGAACTTTCCAAGGATGGTTTGAATCATCTCCCCTTCTTTCTCTTGACTTTGGGGACTTCCTTGTACTCCTTCCATTTCTCTTTGGATTCTGCACCGTTCAGGGCACGCTTTCAGGCGGTCTCGGGAAATTGCTTGATAGGTCTTGCCTTCATCTTTGCTTATGAGGCATACCTTACTATTGTCAAAGTTGGAGGGGATAATGGTGTAGGGCTCGTTTTCCCACTGATCATCCAATTTATGCGTCTTCCGCTTCTTCTTGAGGACTTGTTCTCCAGGTGCTAAGGGAGTTGCTGGGGCTGTTTGATTGTAATGCTGTTCTTGTCTCGTTCTTGCTTGAGACAGGCTCCTCTCTACGCACTCCTGGACCTTACGGTACCGCTGCTGCCGTTCTGTATCCCAATCCTCTATTTCTTGAACCGCCTCAGGCGACACAGTCCCCATCTCAAAGTCTACAGGCAACTTGCCTGGTCTGGCTCGCATCAGGTAAGCGGGGCTGCAGTTGGTCGAATTCACTGGGATGTGGTTGTACAGGTCTACCAGATCTGGCAACTTTTCTGGCCATTGGTTCCTTTCCTCCAGCGGTAGGGTCTTCAGCATATCAATAACCACATGGTTCATTTTCTCGCACAGTCCATTGGTTTGGGGGTGGTACGGTGTGGTTCGGATTTTCTTACAACCGTACATGTTACAGAACTCTTGGAACACTTCAGCCTCGAATGCAGGACCCTGATCAGTCAGTACCCTTTCCGGATAGCCGTGAGGTCGACAGAAGGATGCCTGGAACGCTCTAGCTGCTGTCCTGGCTGTCTGGTCCTTCACAGGCACTACTACCAGGAAACGAGAGTAATGGTCCACAATGGTGAGGGCGTACACATAGCCTGACCGGCTTGGTGTTAACTTCACGTGGTCCAGGGCCACCAACTCCAGGGGCTGCTTTGTGACAATTGGCTGTAGGGGAGACCTTTGGCTGGCATCGTCTTTCCGCCTCAGGTTACACGGGCCACAGTCTCGGCACCACTTCTCGATCATCTTCCTCATGTGCACCCAATAGAACCGATCACGGAGTAGGGCCTCCAACTTCTTCCACCCGAAGTGTCCTGCGTTATCATGATACGCTGCTAGGACCATTGGAGCATCTCTCTGCGGAACCACTATCTGCCAGACAAGTTCATTTGTTCGATAGTTGACATATCTCTTGCAGAGCTTGCCTTGGTAGGTGAACAGTCGTCCCCTCTCCTTCCACAGCTGCTGGGCTTCCTCTGGAGCGTCTGGGCCAAGATGGGTCTCAGCTTGCGCTAGCTTCTCTTTGACCAATCGCACGGCCGGGTCACCGTTCTGTGTTTCTTCCCAATTATGGTGGAGTAAGGGGTTGACCGAGACCCCGTGCTGGCTTGAGCGCTTCACTCCCACAGCATGCTCACACTGGGACACACCTTGGTGATGGAAAGCCGGTAACTCTATCTCTTCGAGTTCATCCATGTCTTCTCCAGACTCGGGCAAGTGAGGCATTCTGGACAGCGCATCAGCATTGTTATTCTTCTTGCCAGCCCGATACTTGATGGTAAAGTCAAAGTTAGACAGCCGGGCCATCCATCGCTGTTCCATCGCACCTAACTTGGCTGTTGCCAGGTGTGTCAACGGATTGTTGTCCGTGAAGATGGTGAACTTGGCCGATGCCAGATAGTGCTTGAAGCGTTCAGTCACTGCCCAAACAATAGCGAGGAACTCCAGCTTGAAGGAACTGTAGTTTTCTGGATTCCTTTCTGTGGGCCGAAGCTTCCTACTGGCGTACGCTATCACCCTCTCTCTGCCTCCCTGTACCTGGGACAGAACTGCTCCCAGTCCCACGTTGCTGGCGTCTGTATACAGTACAAACGGTTGGCTGTAGTCAGGGTAGGCCAGAATTTCTTCTCCCGTGAGAGCCCCTTTCAGCCGGACAAAGGATGTTTCCAGTTGGCTGCTCCATTGAAATGGAGGGCTCTGCTTCTTAGCCTGCTTTGGCTGGCCCACCAGGAGATCTTGAAGGGGCGCTGCTATCTTGGTGAAACCATCAATGAACCTTCGGTAGTAGCCCACCAGTCCAAGGAACTGCCGCACCTCCTTCACTGTGGTGGGTCTTGGCCAGTCCTTGATTACAGTGACTTTCTCCGGATCAGGTGCCACACCTTCTGCGCTGACCACATGACCCAGGTACTGTACCTTTGGCTTCAAGAGGTGACATTTGGACGGCTTGATCTTCAGGCCATATTTCGACAAGGATTCAAACACTTCTGCTAAGTGCTTCAGGTGGTCCTCATAAGTCTTGGAGTAGACTATTACGTCATCCAGGTACAACAGCACGGTTTCAAAGTTGTGGTGGCCCAAGCAGCACTCCATCAACCTTTGGAATGTCCCTGGGGCGTTGCAGAGCCCGAATGGCATACAATTGAACTCACAGAGGCCCATTGGTGTCGTGAATGCAGTCTTCTCCTTGTCCGCCTCTGCCACGGGAACCTGCCAATACCCACTGGTGAGATCCAAGGTGGAGAAATAGTTAGCTGACTTTAAGGCTGTTAGTGACTCCTCTATTCTGGGCAGTGGATAAGCATCTTTATGTGTAATGCGGTTAATTTGCCTGTAATCTACACACATTCTCATTGTACCATCTTTTTTCTTTACGAGCACTAGTGGAGCTGCCCAGGGGCTACAACTATCTCTGATAACCCCAGCCTCCTTCATTTCCCGTAACATTTCCTTGGCACACTGATACTGTGCGGGGGGTACAGGGCGGTATCTCTCTTTAATGGGATGATGATCACCCGTGGGGATTTGATGTTTAACCCCTTTCACCTGCCCAAAATCTAGGGGGTGTTTGCTGAAGACCCGCTCGTACTCCTGTACCACCCGGTAAACCCCATGCTTTTGGTGCGAGGGGGTGGAGTCGGTGCCTACATGTAATTTTTGGCACCAGTCTTCCGGCTGCCCCTTGGAGCCATTGTCTTCCGCCTGGTCGGACGGGATCAAGGGTTCCACTGCTTTAATGGTATTGTTACTGACAGTGTACAGTTTTGCTACAGTGGCGTACCGGGGCAATTTGGCCTCCTCCTCCCCACAATTCAGGACACGGACGGGCACTCTCCCCTTGCGGACGTCCGCTACCCCTCTGGCTATCAGGACTCCAGGCCTACTGTCTGAATACACTGGTTCTACCAAGGCATGGTAATCCTGACCCTTGAGGCCTATTGCTGCCCGACACCATATCAACATTTCACTTCTTGGGGGTATTACAATGGGGAGGGGGTCACTTACCCTCACACTGCCAATTTCTCCTCCGGCTAGCTCTACTTGCTGCCTCCTCATCAGGGCTCTGATCTCCCTCTGTAGGACACGCTGCTGCCCGTAGCTGGCAGTTTCAGACGCCTGTTGCAACAAAATTATCACTTCGGCAATACAATTTTCTATCACATTTGTACCAAGGGTTAGCAGTGGGTCAGATTCCTTGCGATCAATATCTACAATTATCATCCCCTGACATGGCAATTCCACCCGCCCCACTTTAATGGTTACTTCTTTGTACCCAATTTGAGGTAAGGGCTGACCATTACTAGCCACAATCGTTAAATCATCATCTGGGCCATGGTCAATGTCTGAATCAGCCCAATATCTTTTGTACAGTTTGTGGGGGATGGTTGTTACCTGGGACCCCGTATCCAGGAGGGCATTCAAAGGGATCCCATCCAGCACAATGGGAAGGACCGGTCGTCCTCCCACATACTTGCTGCGGCTGGGGTTTGAGCCGGGCTTCCTCACACCTGGGGGTTGGCTCCTGGCCCCAGGCTCAGCCCGTTTAAAGGACAGCGTCGTGCAATGTGGCCCGCCTGGTTGCAGTGGCGGCAGATCGGTTGTCCTGTTGAATCATACCGGTCTGTGTCTCTGCCTCGGGTCGGCGGAATCCTCCTCTGTCGCATCCATGGGACGTCTTCTGGGCTGGAGGCCAACTCGATTTTTGCAGGCGAGGGGGTCATTTGTAGAGACTGCACGGTCTTGGCAAGGGCAGCCACAGTCTTGGTCAGCTCCTGGAACTGCTGTCTGAGCTCCGCAGTGGGATCCTTATCCAGGGACTGCGCCTCAGCCCCTGCAGTGGCTCGTGTTGCAGGCACCACCCCGGGGTACGTGATAGCAAGAGGCCGGAGGGGTACTGGGTCATTCGGTGTAGATTCTCTCAGTACCCTGATGGCCTGGTCCTTAAACTTGGCAAAGTCCAGAGCAGGGTTCTGCAGGACCAGGATACGCAGCTGGGTCCTGTGGGCATCTGACAGGAGCCCCTCTATGAACTGCTCAGTTAGGAGTTTGTCTTCTTCACGTACACTCTCTGGGTCCACCTGTTTAACTGCTTTCAGGGCCTCCTGCAAGTTTAAGGCATAGTCCCTTAGGCTGTCTGTGGCCCGTTGCTTGCACCCAAAGAATCTCATCTTTATCTCTGCTGCGGTGCGGGTGTCAAAAGTACTCTTTAGCTTGGCCAGTATCTGGGCTGCTGTCCCTTTATCTGTATCAGGCCAGGACTTCGCTTCACGCTGGGCTGCGCCGGCTAGCTGTCCCATTAATATGCCCACCTTCTGGCTCTCAGTCAGAGGATACACCCGGAACAAGCTGTGCAGGCTTTCTCTGAAGTCACTCAAGGTATGGGACTCCCCGGAGTACTGCGGCAGCCATTCTGCTCCTGGTATGTACGGCATGGTGATCGGCATTACCGGCGCTACAGTGGGGGCTGGGGCGACGGCGACTGGGACTACTTCGGCCGGTGCTGCGGCGCCCTGGGCGATGGCAGCCACCTGCTCTCCCTCGGAGTCGGACATCTTCCTCCCCCTTAGTGAACCTTACCAGGCTCCGTTCACTTTTCAAATTTTCTTCTGGGTCGCGCGGGGTTAACAGCGCTCTGCTCTGATGGCGCGCTCCCTTCGCGCTCTTTGTCAGGCACGCCCCCCTTCTTCCTGCGCTCGGCGCGGCTAATGGCGGCGGCAATTTACAACCAGTACACAGTCTTTTACACAGTTCTTCAGGCGCACAGTACCCGATGTGACCGGGCACGAAATCCTGTTCGTGACGCCAAAAGTTGACTCGCCCACCCCAGGGCTATGGGACACCCGGTGCCGGGCCGGACTAGTCCGGTGGTAGTCAGTGGTGGCTGGGCCCGGCTCCGTGGCCCTGGTGGGTGTCAGTTGAATATGTGGCTGATGACTTTAATGTTTGTGTTCGTGACGCCACCTGTGGTATGCGGCTATTAAGCCGCCGCTGCGGTATGAGGCCTCCGGGATAGTGTTATGTCAGCAATGGTGGTACTGCTCCCCACAGGTGGAGCAATGCCCGGGGCACAGTTGGTGTTTGTGGAAGTCTATGGTGCTGCGTGACTAACACGGTGCAGGGCCGACAAGCAATGAAAGAAACAGGCACAAACAGTAGTCTCTTTACCTTCTCCTCTTTTACTCGGCAGAAACTTAGTCCAGGGAGACCGTCACAGATGGTAAAGATGATCCGGCCGGCCTGGAAGTGCCTGGGGTGATCTTTGGCCAGTTGAGTATGAGGCCTACTCCTTAATCTTTCTCTGCTGTTTTAGGACACTGCACTTTGGGTTCGCAATTGCCCTCTTGCTGCTGGGACTTGTTGTTCGTCCCCTTTTCTGTGTGGTAGACTGCGCAGGCCCTCTCTGGTGCTTCTCTGCTGGAGCCCACACCAGGCCCTTGGGATGCAGTTGTACCTTCAGATTGCTTCTGGGACAGGGGGCTTGCAGCTCTCCTGCCCTCCGGATTCAGCACCAGGGATGGATTTTATGCCCTGGCAACTACAGACTCCGATGTCCGAGTCCCTGCTGTGCCTCTCTGCTCCCCTTGCTTCACTGGGCCAAGCTATCCCAGCTCTAGGCCCCAGTTTACAAGGCAGCACTACCCTGCGTCTGCACTCTTTCACTCCTGTGTCCAGACTAACTACCACTTCCTCCTTCCAGCCAGACTTAAGGAATGCTCCCTGAAGTTCCAGGTTCAGAGCTCCCCCTGCTGGCCGGAGGGAGAACTGTGTTGAGTGTTAACTTACTGGCCAATAGATCTCCCAATTACCTCCAGGCTCAGCATTAACCCTTCTGGGAGGGCAATGCTGTTGTGGCGACCAGGTCCTGGGGCGCCACAGAAGGTCTACATGAGGTTTCTGAAAATCTCATGTACTAGGGTGGAACAGTAAAACGACGCTCATTCTCGGCAAATACTTAGAAAAACACTACATTTTTGATAGGATAAAACCTTTAGGACACAATAAGTGTGATTGATGATACTTTTGACCTTATCTTTTTCGTATTTCCTTACTTCTTGCATTTGGATCATTTTCTTTCAGCTTCCTCTCGACTTCACGTTGCTTTGTAATATGGTCGCAGCAGTCCAGGAAAGCAGCAACGCAGTTGTCTCCATCCGCAATCTTTCGAGAACGACGTTCACAATTGTGACCCATGGGGTTGTCAAGCATACCGTCGTCGCAACATGTCTTCTCCTTTCCTGTGTATTGTGATGCTAAAAGGATAAAGAAGATCATTGTAGATGTGGTGACTATTCAACAACAAAAAAAAATAGAAACTCAGCAGATGACCAGTAACCAATCACTGCTCCAGTTTTACCCTTTTTGTCCCGTTCTTGAATCAGCAGAGCTGAGGAACGTCGTCTACGCTTCAGTTTTGGTTCACATAAAGGCTCTGTTAAACAATAAGATCCAAATTATAGATTTTACAAATTATTTTGGATAAAATAATCCAAATAGAATTCCTCATTCATTACTACAGATAGTTGTCACACTGCAATAAGGGAGCTGCCAAAGCTACAAGCAATATAACTTCAGAGTGCAGTTAGCAGGCAAACCACCAGAGGGCAGAAGAGTAGTCAGTATACCGGGTCAGCAGCAAGAGGTCCAGACATTAGCATAGGGAGAGACAAGTTGAAGTCAGGTGATAGCCGAGAGTCAGTAGCAATGGAAGTAGCAGGAGAGAGAGATGGAGGCCAGAGTCAGGAATGAGAATACGGGTCAGAACCCGGGAAGTCCAAGAACAAACAAGGGAGGATGACAAACAGGTCAGGACCTATTTGAAAAAAAAAACCAAAAAAACGTTTTGCCTCTTAGAAGGTAGAGAGGGGAAAAAAATCAAGAAAAAAAAATGGGTCTGACTTAACATTAAAGGTGTTTGTCAACTACTTGGCCATCCAATCTGATTACACGTTTCCCCCAGTAAAAAATAATAAATAATAATAATGATAAAAATAATAACATCCATAATCACCTCTCATACCTCTGGCGTTCCAGCGGTGCCGCTCATGCAGCTCATGGTGCTGGGGATCACGTGGAGTTGTGATGCAATGCGAGTCCAACGTCCAATCAGCTCTGGCTTCCTTCTCCCCGCCTTCCAACTAAATGAGCAATCAACAGGAAGTGAGCACAGCCGCAGCCCTCACTTCCTGTTGATTGCTCGAGACGGAAATGGGCACTGAATGGATATGGGGCACACATGATGCTGCAACCCCATGTGAGCCCCGTCACCACAAGCCACGGCACCACTCAAAGGCCAGTACGGGAAGTGAGTATAGGCTTTTACTTGGGGGAAATATGTGGAATCAGAAGGGATTTGTCCTAGTAGTGGACATCCCCTTTAAGAACTATTACCATGAAGGTAATCTGACTGTTAAATTGATGAAACTAGTCCTTTAAATTAACACATTATCTATTTATGAGTGGTCAAAAAATATGTTCCGTCCAGTCCACCTCCGACTCCATTTTTTTTTAAAACTACTTGAGAGATGTTATGATTTCTAAGTGAAGAGAAAATACATTTGCGTTCTGATTATCACCAGGAGCCTCGTTATGATCGATGAGGATCTTTGGCATGGTGCAATTAACCAATTCCCATTCGTATACCATGCCATTGTAAGCACAGAGAACACTTTTGTTAAACAATGGTTCCTGGACCTGATCTCTGAGGGGTCGTCATCTGGAAACTTGTGTGCAAGGCAAGACCGGTATCATAAAACACTCCCGGCGCATCGGCACCACTCCCCGGTGTGCAGCCAATGTCGTATTGTTCCACGGAATCCCAAACCTTAATGGACGGAGAAATTAATTTTAGAGAAAATTGAAGATTGAATAAATAATATTTTTATAACATTTCCATCATTATATTGTCACCTTTTTCTGGGAGATCTTCAGTTTGTCATTGATCACATAGACACCTTTATCCACAGCGACCAGTCCAACAGCCGCATTATGGTCTGCTTGTAGCTTCAGCTTCATGGAGCCTCCAGGGTTCTGTATTGCGTTGTCTCTATCTTTATCTCCTGTTACCACCAGCTATGGGAAACAATAAAATATTAGCATTATGAACTTCTAGTACAATCCTGCATCCTTAAAACCAGGGAAGTTGCTGGAAGAGATATTTCTTCATGTGCCCAAGTGTCACGTGTGTCAAGATGGGTTCAGGATCAGAGCTTTCTATTACTATCTTACACCATGCACATTTAAATGGTGTTATTTTCTTTTGGGCACTTAGTGGTTAACTCTTTTCTGTACTGTAGCAGTCTCTCTTAGCTATCGGCTATTTGATGATTTCTGGCCTGTATATAATCCCTTTGCTTCCTGGAGAGGTTGCTGGATATTCAACTTAGTTGGAGCTAGCCCAGGAGCAAGGTGGTCAGGTCTGTTACTTACTGCTTAGATCTTTTTGTAACTTCTGCGATTGTTGTCATTCTTCCTTCCTCCTTTTCTTTGTACCTTTCCATGTACCTGTGTTATCCCCCGAAGCAGGTTTTAGGTGTGAGCGAGTTTTTGTTTACCCCCGTATTTGTACTGTGTAGTTGTATGTTTGGGCTCCATCTGGGTCATTCCCCTGGGTGGTGGACACAGTTGTTAGGGCCTGGATGGGACACAGGGTCACGCTGGAGGCTCGACCCTGACTACCACAAAGTCTACCATCAGGGTAAGGGACAGCTCACAGTCTATAGTCATAGTGTCAGTTTAGGAACCCTGTTCCACCCAATTCCCTATATTATCCCATTACACCGAGATACAGAGTAAATGAAAAAGGGTATTAACAAGTCTTTTTGTCTTGGCTACGTATATAGATACAGGACTCGGTTGGTGATTTCTCAACCGTCCTTCTGGGTAAAGCAAAGTCTAGCTATAACAATGCATCAAATGGAGTCCAGGACTTAGAGATGTCTTCCATAGGTGTTTCTGTCTTTACAGTTGGGCACCAGCCTTGTTCTTTTAGTGAATCGTTATCTGTCAATCTGGCGGCCCTGAGGCTCAGTCGCCACAGGGAACTGCATCTTTTTTAAGATGTAGTATTCATTCCGGGTAACAGGAGGTTAATCGCTGGTGTTTGTTTCACTTACACAACATCCAGTCAGTGAGTTAGCCAGTTATACAACACAAGAAGCCAGACAGCCTGGGAAATTCCCGGTTACCAGGGCAACAGCCACTATGAGTCATCCAAAAGGTGGGGGCTGTACTCAGGGAGTGGGAGCACACAACCAGCTTCTAGTCTGAATAGTCTGAGACTCTGAGCAACATGGTCGCTAAGAGAGAGTGCTTGAGAGCTTCTTTTAGCTAGAACCGGGCAGACTGGAAGAGGGTGAGAGGCAACCGGTGGAGATGGTGAGATATAGGAGAACATGGTAGCTGGATGTCAAGCCTAACCGTTCCCACAGTCCCAGCGCTGGCAGGGTGCAGAAGCCCTAGGGCAGATTATACTCTATGTTGTCTGCCAGAATCTGCAGGGGATGGGGATTTTAAGTCCCATCGCCCACCATCCATTTTTTCAAAGCACAGTGACACACAGGATCCGGGGTCAGATCTGCAACCAGGCCCCACGGCAGGATCCACCCCACCTGCATACGGGATGGGACACTTAACAGAGACATGGGGATCCCCAACCAAGCGCAAGGAAAGGTGGTCTCACACTCCACAGACACCTGTGATTGCCTCTGATTTACCTGGGAACGGCTGAGGCAGCACCTCCGGGTCATCTTACAACTGTGAGTAAAGAGAACTTTGAACTGTAGCCCGCTGTGTCGTTCTTCTCTTTTCCGGTGCCATTGCCACGCACTTCGGTGCTCACGTGGACTACTGCCCTCGTCATCCACCCAGGGCCCGCTCCACCTGTGGGAGTGACACCATCCCGGCTGCCATAATACCTGCCCCTAGCGAGGAATTCTACAGCGGCGGCTACTCCTGGCCGAATACCACAGGTGGCGTCATAACAAACTTTCCCCAACACCTCAATTTTCCCTCCATTTACTGCACGCCTCGAGGCAACAGAACCGGGCAAAGCCACCCATGGCATCGCCTGACCTTACCCGAAACCCATCAACGAGTAGATTAACCACCTGCCCTGTGTGGCGTTGCATCACAACTATTGTTAGGTGTAATAGATAAAAAAAATAATGGTATGTTGTCTCGATTACAAAAATCATATATTGTCACTGAACATATGTTTATTGCGCTAAGTTATGTAATGGTCTTCATCCAGTAGTCTCCAACCTTTGGGATAGAAGTCAAACATCAAATGTCATGGGCAGCAGGGAAAACATGTGCCAAGGATCAATGCATACATGGAGTGTTACCCCACGCATATCGCCACTGGATGTGGCTCATTCTTCTGGCCCTTGAGGAAGCCACATCCAGTGGTGATATGCGTGGGGCAACACCCCATGTATGCATGGATCCTTGGCTTTTACACCTTCTAGCCCTCTTTGTCTCCCAGCAGGTTGTATTATACGATCTTAGGTAGCATGTTTATATACTTCTTTTGGATAGGTCTGATTTCGATGTGGTCCATATGCATTTAGTGTTGTACTGGTTTTGCTATATTTTCCCTTATTATAGGGTCTTTTTTGCTACCATTTAGCTGGGCTTAGGAATTGGGGTCTCGATGGTGGTGCCAGATATGGCAATGTTATTTTATTAGCACCATATAGCTTCTATTTGAAGGATCCATTGTGCACGGCTTTTATATCAATAGCTGTGTGTTACAACATATTACTTTTGGTGCGTTTCTTGGTATTGTGAATAAGGATCTCTGTACTAGTACCCCATCATGGGTTCAGACCAGATTCCTGGTCCCGTCCGCAACACTACAGAAATGGTCGTAAATCTCATCTTAGTCAATCACTGGCTCCGCGAGGGTCACTACTCAACTAGTGTTTGGCTGATCCAAAATTTTCAAAATGTCTGACGTAAAATTGTAAATTCAGCTTGTGACATTGTTACTTACCAACCAATGTGTTCCAAAGAAGAGAATTGATTAGCAAAAGGAAAATGTACAAAGAGTTTAAAAGCTTCTATATCTCTTCACTCTTTAAAATAAGAGACATAATATAATACTTCTACTGAAGAATTTTCTTACCGTCCCCATACAGGTATCTTGCACATCAATCCAAATAGAGTCAGCCACGATTTCCCGTCCTGCTCCGGTTGTCACCGTGTAGTATGACAAAACGCGGAATGACGGGATAAATTCTTCTGTTATTGGTATTAACATAGTCACAAGAGCCTGGCCAGCCTCTCTTGCCTGAGTCCCTACTCTCATTATTCTTCCTTTGTTCATTATCTAGAAAAAAAATAGATCAAGGTCTCAGAAATGAAACTCAACACTAAGATGAGTGAACCCGAGGTTAACAGACTTTACAAGAAAAAAAAGAGTTCGGGTGCTTTATGTGTGCAAATCACTCACACGAGCATCGGTGTGCTCGGGTACACTTGGTGCGCTGCTCAATCCAAGCCGTTGCTGTGTTTGAACAGCTCGCACTTGGGTTAACAACAGCGTGATGGGCTGTAGTGTGCACCAAACAAAAAAAAAAATGGGAAAACCTCGCCCGCCCACTCTGGAAGTGATCTGTTTATGACTGGCTGCATGTAAGCAGAGACCCAAACTGCCCATATAGGGACTTCCATTGGGGTTCAGATCAAATCCAGCTCCCAAACCAAACTTTAAAGTCAGGCTAAACCCGCCGAACCAAACTTCTAAGGGTCCACTCATCTCTACTCAACACTAAAGGGTGCTTTACACACTGCGACATCGCTGCGATTGCTAGTGATGTCGTGCGCGATAGCACCCGATCCCGTCGTTCGTGCGATATGTGGTGATCGCTGCCGTAGTGAACATTATCACTACGGCAGCATCACACGCACATACCTGTTCAGCGACGTCGCTGTGACCGCCGAACAATCCAACCTTCAAGGGGGAGGTGCGTTCGGCGTCACAGCGGCATCACACAGCAGCCGTCCAATAGCCGAGGAGTGGCGGAGATGAGCGGCCGGAACATCCCGCCAACCTCCTTCATTTCCCACTGCCAGTGGAGGCAGGTAAGGAGATGTTCGTCGTTCCTGCGGTGTCACACACAGCGATGCGTGGTGCCGCAGAAATGACGAACAACCAGCAGCATGCACAACCAGCGACATTTTGAAAAGGAGCAACGTGTCAACGATCAACGTTTTTTGCCATTTTTGCGATCGTTGATCCTCGCTCCTTGGTGTCACACGCTGTGATGTCGCCAACGGCGCCGGATGTGCGTCACTAACGACGTGACCCCGATGACATATTGTTAGCGATGTTGCAGCGTGTAAAGCACCCTTAAGGGTGCGTGCCCACGATCAGTGTTTGCAGTATTTTGCATGTAGCGTGTTTTCACTGCGTTCAAAACGCTGCGGTGTACAGTACAAGTGTGACGCCCTGGCAAATCCAGGTAGTCACAGAAAGAGTTAATCCTCCTTGGCAGCTACACAATCCCCACACAGATGTACACCAGCCAATCAGGCCCTACTCACCCCCTCCCCAGGAAAAGGGAGGGGGCAAGAGGAGCTAAGGAAGTGGAGAGAATTTTAGTTTCAGTTGTGCAGTAGTCAGTGAAGCGCTGACAGGGGAAGCTTGGAGTTCCCCGGGACAAGGTGGTAGCCGGGGTTAGAGCCCTGGACTACCGGACTAGGTGGCTGTGAGGGCCACAGGCAACGGAGTTCCGGTCGCGGGAGAGGGACCTGATCCGGAGGCCGTTCAAACGGACTAGTCCAGACAAGAAAGAGACAGACAGAGAGTGTGGAAAGAAGGGCCCTGGCTGTACATCTGGGTGTGGAACCCGAAGACACCCGCCAAAGGTCACCGGCCATTTGGCAAGTTGGTTGACAAAACAGACTCTGTTTCCTGACCCTACACATGAAAGCAGCCTCATCCAACACCAGGACAACCGAACTGTAAGTGTGCTGATCCCTGCAAGCCCTGCCACCACCACAAGTTACAATTGGGCCCCGGGACTACAACTTCCCTACCCATGGAGGGGATCCTACCTTGCTGCCCCACACCATCAGTCCCGGGCATGGTCCCCAGAGGCAGCGGTGGTGCCACCATCTCATCACCACAACCCACGGGTGGCGTCACAGACAATCTCCTTTTATGTGCCGCCCCGTGCCAGCAGCCGGCGCTGCTTAAGTCCGGACCTTCAAAGGTGGTAGCTTGAGGGTCTCCGGACCTGGGGGCCTCGCGGACACGCCGAGTGAAAAGGGGGATGGACGTATATGTACGTTGTAAGTTTGTGACGCCACCCACGGTGTGTGGTGAAGTGGGACACCACCGCTGCTGTTGCGGGACACCCGGGGGAGATGTTGTGCAGCAAGCTGTTAACCCCTCTGTGGGCAGGGATGGTGGCCCCGGGACCCGATGGCTCCAATGCAGGGGGACGGACGACCGCAGGGGGTGTAGGTGTACTCACTGTTAGAAACAAACACACGAGTCTCTGGTAAACCAAGGTGATGGTGGCCGGTGCCACGGCCAGCTGTACTCGGGGTCCCCCACCCGGCTGGTGGTCTCTATCCTTGTCCTGCACTGTTTTCTTAGAGAATGACTTCCCAGTATAAAACTTAGGAGTCCACTCCTGGCTGAATGTGGCCTAAGGAGCCATGCCCACAGACGCTGGCCCGTGGGATCTATAAGCCTTGGTGGTGACCTCTTATCCCTAATCGGTGGGCTGTTGTCTTCTATGAGGGACTTTGGGTGGGACAGAACCTCTAGTCCTGGCCTCAATCGGTTAATTAACCAGCTCCAGTCGATTATGGTTTCTGGCTTCAGGGCCCGAGTACCCCGCTTTGGGCTACGGTTTCCGGGTCGGTTCCCCATGTCGGTACTGGCGGGCTACAACCCTGACTCGGTCCACCTCGGTTCCACCAAGTCGTCTTCTCGTCTCCTGCTGACGGAGACCACCATCTGCCTCCTAGCCAGTGGTACCAGGGCTCTAACCCTGGCACCTTCAAATTGAACTCTCTCTCCTGCTGCTGGGACTACACCTAGCCGCAGCTCCTCTCAACTTGAACTTCAACAGAATCTGTCTACTTTCCCGCCCTGAGCTGTCTAAACCCCTGGGTGGGTGTGCACCAACCGCCTGGCCACGCCCACTGGTGTGTCCATCAGTCCCTAAGGGTGTGACTAGGGTTTAATGGTTGGCTGAATGTTTCCTAAGTGTGGGAAGATGTTATGCAGGGGCCTAATTGTGACTACCTGGATTCTCCAGGGCATCACACAAGCACAGTGGAAGGATTTCTAGAAATCCAGCGCCCACTGTGCTTGTTTTTTCCACAGCAAACACTGACCTGCGGTGCGTCTTTCCAGACCGCGGCATGTCAATTGTTTGCTGCAGATTTCTCTGTAGGGAGAACAACAAGCGAGAGACGGCAGTGCACTGAACCCTGATCGTGGGTACAAGCAGCTGTGATCTCCTGCGGAGGGGACTCGCGGACCCGCAGGTCAGGACCTGCTCCGTCCAGGACGCAGTGAGTCCTGATCGTGGGCACATTTAGACATTTGTTGACTACAAAACACGTGGTAAGTACAACTTACCATACACCTTATACATTCTCATCAATAATACATTATTTTCTGTGGCTAGGGATTAGTCCCATGGCTAAATCACATGGATCCAGGTTGTACAGATCCTAAATATGACACTTAAAAAAACGTATTTGTTGGAGTGCAACAACCGGCACCCCTACCAATCAGCTGTTACCAGTGCCAGCATCAGTTTGAAGCTCTCGGATGCTGATGGAGAAAAGCAGTTCCGTCATTTCTATAGAGTTTATGGTTGACTACTACAGATCCATCCGCTATTGAAATGAAGATGTTCTACCTGACCGAAACCACTGTAATGTTGACGGAGCTGCTGTGTTCTAGCAGAATCCAAAAACTTTATGAAGCTGCCAGCGCCAGTTGGAAAGGGCGCCTAGCTTTGCACCCTCACCCTCAGATATTGATGGTCTATTTTAAGCATAGACCATCCATAAAAAAGTAGTGGCCCAACCTCTTTAATATAGAGACCTCCAAAGTGTAGAGTGGTTAGGAAGATCTACTGTCTTTATGGAGGATATGATATGTTCATTTACATACATAACATGGATAGTGCACTTATTTAAATATGTAGCTTGCAATTTGTCATTTTCTGTGCGGTGGCACGATAGTAGAACACACAGTTGATGCTCTACCATATAGTGCAGAAGGTCATTGGGCATCCCAGAAGCAGGATGTCCTGCAATCATCCAACTACTGGGGTCCTCTTCCAACAATGAGACAATGTCCGTATCAGAGAACCACTTTAGTGATGATTCCCAGTAAAAAAGATTGTAGGAGGATGTGAATCCAATGTCAACACAATATGGTCATGTGAATGTGCTGTACTTTAGGTCCAATAGCCAAACTCTGATAACACAGTGTGTCCACCCGTAACCTGTCCACCGCCATTAATTTGAGAATGGTGGCAGCTATAGGCATAGAAGTGGTGTCTAGGTATAGTAAAGTAGCCATGCGCTATGCAATGAAGCCACCTATAGCGCCACCTGGTAGAAATCAACGGAGTTAGCATTTTTATCTCGAAAACGGAACGAGATAGAGAAAAAAAGTGAATTACAAAGTTGCAGGGCATCATCAATTCAATACGAATCGACACCTTGCATACAGAAATGCTATGATTAGAACGTGTAACACTCACAAGGCTGCGGACGTGAAGCGATACCTCATGGAGACCTTCCTACAAGTCATTGGGTATGGTGGCTGTGTGGAGTGGCCTCCACGCTCACCTGACCTGACCCCATTGGACTTCTTTCTGTGAGGTCACATCAAACAGCAGGTGTATGCGACCCCTCCACCAACATTGCAGGACCTACGACGACGTGTCACAGATGCTTGTGCAAACGTGTCACCTGCCATATTGCACAGCGTGCAGCAAGATACAGTATGCTGTGCAGAGGCCAGATGTGCATTGCAGCTGACGGGGGACACTGAGCATCAAAGTTACATGAGCGCCATATGCGTGACCAGCATTCAATGTTTTGGGAGGGTCATGGGTTTCATATCATAGCATTTCTGTATGCAAGGTGTCGATTCGTATTGAATTGATGATGCCCCACAATTTTTTAATTAACTTTTTTTCTCTATCTCATTCCGTTTTCGAAATAAAAATGCTAACTCCGTTGTTTTCCACCAAGTGTCGCTATAGGTGGTTTCATTGCGTAGTGCATGGATACTTTACTATACCTAGACACCACTTCTATGCCTATAGCCGCCGCCGTTCTCAAGTTAATGGCGGTGGACAGGATATGGGTGGACACACTGTATAAACTCAGATATTTGTAAGGTTTAGACCTAGCGAATGACAAGGAACTGAAACAACTTACCACATAGTTGTATTGCTTGATCTGGTTTTGAACAGACGGGTCATTATTCCGGAGAATAAAGTTGATAGCGACATTTTCTCCTAAATTCACTTCTCCTCCGGCGACACTGAGATGTAAGTAATTGCCACCTTTGGGTCTGTAAGCGGAGGCCACCATGCTGGCAGAGGCTTGTTGGTCCCTTTCTAATTTTGTATCTGTTGTTGTTACCTAGATGCAAAATAATAAAAAAAAGTCTCAGTAAACAATAATATCTATCATTGACCTATGTTAGCCACTATATACGTTTCTTCTAATCATAACATTAGCGTATCTGAATGGCCTCGGAGGAACCCCATTGACTGATAATAGTATCCAATGGTGCTCCGTTGAGACTTCCATCATTTTCCATCAAAATTGACGGATGGCAGAATAAAATGTGAACAGAGGGTAAATAAACATCGCTAAATCAACACCCTACACATTCATTTGTCTTTCTTTCTATTAACCCTTTAACAACCTATGATGTATGGGTACAGCATAGGTCATGTACTGCTCTTTGATGATGGCTCGAACGGTGAGCCCGCATGTTTCTCTGCGCATGTTGGCTGATCTGATCAACCATCATATGCCTCTAACAAGCGCAGGTGGATTGGAGATCCACCCGTGCCTGTTTATTAGTTAAACCCTGCATTCAATTTCTGACAGCAGGATTTAACGTGCTCCAACAGCGAGTGCATCATTCCCCACTTGTATAGGCAGCCCTGTGATGTAGTTGTGGGGCACCGATGGCTGATCATGAAAGCTGGGGGTCAGCTGATGTCCCCTGTCACTGTGATGATGTACTGTAGTTCCTAGCTATGCGTAAAGTAGAAGGAAAAGGTTAACCAACGCTGCCGTGTGGAATGAGGAGATCACTCAGGAATATATTCTATTATTATTTTATTATTCAACGCATTTCAGAGTTTTGAGAACTCCTTCAAGAATCAAAATCAGTGATGTACATTTGGGTTTTTTATTCCTGAAGAAGGTGTTCTCAAAACTCTGAAACGCGTTGAATAATAAAATCAGAAATATATTCCTGAGTGATCTCCTCATTCCACACGGCAGCGTGGGTTCACCCTTTCCTTCTACTTTATGTACCATATTTTTTGTATGATAAGATGCATTTTTCCTCCCAAATATCTGGGAGGATAATGAGGGGTGTGCCTTAAAATCCGAATATAGCTTACCGGGAGGTGCAAAATTCGCATGTGGGGCTGTCTGTATGAGCAGCCGGCTGCCTATCTCTGCGGGAAGTGCGGGCAGCTTCTGTGCGGCTGTCTGTGTGGGTGGCCCTCTGTGCACCTGGCTCTCCATGCGGGCGGCCAGATGCCTCACTGTGCGGGCGGCTGGAAGCCTCACTGTGCAGGCAGCGGAAGCTCTGGCTTCAAATGACAACACCCGGAGTCAGCGCGTGCGCAGATGGAGCTCTCATCTGGGAGCTTCATCTGCGCACGCACCGCTCCAGGCACCATTTCTTTGAAGCCTGGACCGCCGACAGAGCATCTTGGACACCCACCGCACTAGCCTGCTCCACACAGCCACCGCAGATTCTGCTGCCAGCACAGACCCACCACTGCCAGCAAAGACCCCCACCGCTGCCAGCTCAGACCCCACCAGCACCGTCCCTGCCTCCTGTGACTGCACTCCACCACCGCTGCCGACCCCCTCCAGTAAGACAAAACTGGAGTATATGACGGACCCCATTTTTTTTTTTTACCTTTTTTTAATCTCTAAATTTGGGGTGTGTCTTATAATCCGGTTGGTCTTATAAAACGAAAAATATGGTATATCTATTCATCTTCTGGGTTTGCAGCAGCCTCTGTGGTATTGATTTCTTGCTCCTATAGTAGTTGTGATTCTCACAACTACCCTAGGTGAGTGATTCCTTGTTGTTTTGTTCTGGTACCACCAGGATAAGACCCCAGTTGCGCCTTTGCCTTTTCCATTTTTTTTTACTATGTTATAGTTCCTGTGAATGCCGGATGAATGCCAGCGTTCATAGGAAGACAGCATTTGTGCTGTAAAGAATAGTGCCGAATCACTCCACTGTGCAGCAAAAGCAATAAGCTCCAAGTCCCCTTTTACTAGTAAAAACAATAAAAAGTGTAAAAAAAAAAAAGTTTTTGGAAAAATGAAAAAGTTAAGCACAAAAATTCATATCCTCTCTTTTGAAACTAAAATAATAAAAAATAAATAATATACTTATTTGGTATTGCCACATTCAGAAATGCCCGATCTAACAAAATATAAAATAAATAAATTGGATCAGTAAAAGGCATAAGGAGAAAAAAAATCAAAATGCCAGAATTACGCTTTTTAGTTGCCACAACATTGCATCTACACAAATATTGTATAAAAAATAAGCTTTCACATTACCAGATCTTGAAAAATGAGAATGCTGGGTCTCGAAAAATGGCGCCAAAAATGCAATTCTTTTTTAGACAAATTTTTGCTTTTTTTTTCCCCACTTAAATCAATAAAAAAAAAGTATACATGTTTGGTATCTAAAAACTCTTACTGATCTGGAGATTCATACTGCCAGATTAGTTTTACCATATAGTGAATATGATAAATAAAAAATATAAAAAAAAACCAAAACATTGTGCAATTGCGATTTTTTTATTTTTTGCAATTTCACCCCATTTGGAATTTTTTTTCCTGTTTTCCAGTACAATATGGGGCTGAATGAATGGTGTAATTCAAAAGTACAACTTATTCCACAAAACACGAGCTCTCATGTGGCAATCCTGATGGAAAAATAAAAAAAGATAAGGCTCCTGGAAAACGGGGAGGAAAAAACTAAAATGAAAAATGGAAAATGGCTGGGTGGTGAGGGGTTTAATCACTCTACTAAAACATAGTTCATATTAATTAAACAATTATAAAAAATTAATATATATATATATATATATATATATATATATTATTTTATGCCGTATGGCAAAAGTAGGATTATTACGGTAATCTGCAGCAGGTTTTGGTCCGAGCGGGTGTTCAGGGTCAGCCGAATGGTTCCATCTTGCTGAGTCGTTCCTTTCACACTTCCCGGTTCTGCCACAACTGGGACACGATGAGCCGGAGATCCGTCAGGATTAGTGACATACACCTATAATGGGCAAAATCAAAAATGAGCCTTCTTTTTTAAAACATTGGAACTGTAAATGTCCATCTTCTGGGCACATCATTGAGTTTTATATCGATAAGCTAATTTGCCAAAATACAAATCCAGCAATTTTCTCAAATTTCACCAGGAAATTTGATTTGCATTTGTCTTACTATGCTCAGAGTTCAATCCAGATCCCAGAATATAATAAATCAGTGTGTGGAAGAAAGTAGGAAAAGGGTCAACCTGCGCTGCCGTATGGTATAAGAAGACGATCGGCTGAAGATAAATTGTGAATTATTGTTGTCATGATTCAGGTCTGTATCGGCCGCTGTGGTTTGATTTTTTTTCTCCCAGCTCCAGCCTGGTCATGTCAGGGGTTAACTCTTCCCTGCCTCATTCCAGTTTCCTAGACACTATATCCTGGTGCTGCACCTCCGGTTCAGTGCCAGTGATAGTTTATGCTCTGCGGCATGTGTTACTGGCTCTGGTGAGTTAACTGGTCTGTCCTGCCTCACAGCTACCTTGTTCTGACCCATACTCTGCTCATTCATCCGTCTGTAATGGTCCCAGACAACCCGCTCCTGTCTATTGTGTGCCCTTCCCTGTCTGTCTTTTCCTGGTCTCAACCTGTTTGTCCTCCTCCCTTGTTTGTACTTGGACTTCCCGGCATTTTACCTGTATCCTCGTTCCTAACTTTGGCTCTGTCTCTTCCCTCTGTTAGATACGTGGCTTCCCGACTTCTAACCCTTGGCTATCAGCTGACAAAGATTTGATTATCCCTGTGCCATTGACGAGACCTCCTGCTGCTGACCTGCTCTACTGACTACTCTACTGCCCTCTGGTGGTTTGCATGCTAACCGTACGCTGAAGATACACTGCTTGAAACTTCAGCATATCCCTTAGTATAGTGTGACAATTGTTCTACGTGTTTCGGAGTATTAAAACTCCTTGAAGAACCAAAGTCACTGATGCACAGTGATTTTGTTCCAGAAGATGGCGTTTCAATACACCAAAATGTGTAGAACAGTAAATCACAATTTATCTTTAACTGTCTTCTTATCCGACATGGCAGCACAAGTAAACCCTTTTCCTTCTTCCATCCGCACACTGATCCATCTACAGGGTCTGTAGCAGTCATTGTGGTCTTCCTTGCCCTTATAGTAGTTGTGACTTACACAACTACCCCAGGTGAGTGATTTCCTGCAATCAGTTTATTCTGGCACCGCCAGGATAAAACTCTATTTGTGCCTTTGTCTTTTCCAGCAATTTTAATTAAGAATATAATAAATGTAGGGGGATAAAAAAAAAAAAAAAAAATCGCTCACCACTTCTTGGCCTTTACCTTGTCTGAGCAGTTGATTACTGGGTCATACTGGTTTAGTCTTCATTCTAAGGCCCATCAAGTCTTCGGAGCCTCCAACTCCAACCAATCTTTACAAATTTGCGGATTGACACATGTCATGGTTTCACATGAAGCCTAGTCAGTCTTGGCATCATGTGATGTTACGACATGGGTTGGTCTGCATCATCCTGTTATTGTGAGGCCTACTGGGCGCCAAAGGTTCTGAAGATCCAAAGGGACCCTTGAAGAAGACTGGCCACCTCTGACTAAAGACTGCACCAGCACAACCAAGCATGGACAAGATGAGGGGCAGGAGAGGTGAACATTAATGGTAAAACATTTTTATCCCTTTCCTGACCCTTTTATATAAAGAATAACGACATCTTGTAATCTGCGATTTTGTTGTATTTGCGTAATTATAATCATAAAACTAGATTCCGACGAATGTAAATTATTTGTGAAATTTGAGACAAATCCGATTGGCCTCATGAGTAATATTTTGTTACACTCTATTTTATTTGTAACTTTTTTTATTTCTTTACCCCATTTTTATTTTAAGCAAATAATAGTTCAAGATTTAAAAGATCTAGTATAAAAGCACAATTTAATAATACAACATAATCTACAAAATCAATCTTCTCACCATAAGATCGAAGGGCATTCCGGGCTTAAAAAACTTGGATGTTTTTGTATACAGAATTTTAAACGGAGACGTTACAATATGAATATTTTCCAGTTCCGATTCCACCAAATCACTGCCTGTAGGAGAAGTAGTACATTTATAAGATTGTAGATCATGATTATGGACAGCTTTCCAGCATGAAATGAAAGGATTTGTTCTTAAGGTGGTTCTAAAGAGCTAAAGAGTTAAGGCCGCTTTACACGCTACGATTTATCTGACGATATGTCGTCGTGGTCACGGTTTTCGTGACGCACATCTGGCATCGTTAGCGACGTCGTTGCGTGTGACACCTACGTGCGACTCTGAACGATCGTAAATAGGGTGAAAATCAATGATCGTTGACACGTCGTTCAGTTTCAAAATATTGTTCGTCGTTTGGAACACAGCAGACATATTGGTACATTTGACACCCTGCCAACGATGAACAACATCCACACCACTGCCTTGGTCAAACAATATATCGCTGAAGGATGTAGCATCGTTTGTGAGATGTGTACGTGTGACCGCTACAAAACGACCTATGAGCGATCTCGGCAAATCGTAACAACGATCTGGGTGTGTCACATTGCTAACGAGATCGCTAGCGATATCGTTGTGTGTAAAGCAGCCTTTAGTTGAGCGGATCCTTGGGATTTCATGGTCAGCCAAACTTTAAATTAAGATCAGTTTGGGACCTGAACTTGACCTGAACCCCAATGGAAGTCACTAGTTGGGCAGTTTGGTCTCTGTCCACATGCAGCCAGCTATAAACAGAGCACTTTCGGAGGCAGTTGGGCGGGCTTTTTCCATTTTTTTCGTGCACACCACTTCTGATCACGTTGTTGTTATTCCCAATGCGAGCCATTCAAACACTACAAGTGGTTTGCACTGGGATGAGCACTAAGCGCACCTGAGCACAGTGATACTCGCAAGAGTGGTGTTCATACATAAAGCGCACAAACACTGATTTTTTTTTGTTAAAGGCAACCTGTCACCAGATTTGGGATCTACCGTATAAGTGGTGGCCACCACCAGTGGGCTCCTATATACAGCATTCTAACATGCTGAATATAAGAGCCCAGGCCGCTGTGTAGATTGTAAGAATCACTTTATAATACTTACCTACACAGTCGCTGCGGTGGAGTTGGGTCATATGGGCGTCTCTGTTCTCCAGTGGCGGCGCCTCCTCTTTCGACTATCTTTGTCGTGCTTCTTCTGAAGCCAGGGTGCATGACGCATCGTACATCATCCACACTTGTCGGCATTGAGGTCCTGCGAAGGCGCACTTTGATTTGCCATGAGCAGGGCAGATGAAAGTATTGTAGTGCTCCTGCGTGGTACCGTCAAGTTTTTATGACGTAGGGCGTGTCATGCACACAGGCTTCAGAAGGAGGACGAAGATGGCCAAAAGAAAAGGTGCCGGCAACAGAGAATGGAGACACCCATATGACCCAACTCCAACGACCGGTTAGGTGAGTATTATAAAGTGATTTTTACGTTTTACACAGCGGCCTGGGCTCTTATATACAGCATGTTAGAATGCTGTATATAAGAGCCCAGTGGTGGACGCAGTTTATAGGGCAAAAACCTGGTGACAGGTTCCCTTTAAGCCTGTGTTTGGTACAAACAAGAAACACCAAACCTCATCTCTACTGAAGAGCCGAAAGCAATGATGTGCCAAATGGAGCTGTTTTTTTTTTAAAAAAAGGCATCATATTGCTCCACCTAAACTGACCTCATGAAACCATTTGTGGTATTATTTAGTAATTGTTTCACAGTATTACTTGAGCACTTTATACCAAAACAAGCTTAGACAACACTAGAGTTGGGCGAGCACTAAAATGCTCTGGTACTCAAGTCGAGCAGATCAGATGCTCTGAAAGGACTCAACTCGAGTAACAACCATAATGAAAGTCAATGAGTGAACAGTCCGTCTCTCCGCACTATAAACATCCATAAACAGAGCATTTCCAGGTGGACCAATGGCAATTTTTTTTCTTTTGAGACACTACTTCCAAAAACATGTCAACCCCAGTGAGAGCTATTCAGAGATTGTGAATGGCTCTCTCTGGGGTGCCCTCACACATCATGGAGTCAAGGGAGCCTGTGCTATATGGTCATTGATTAAAGGGGGCTTTAGACGCAGCAACATCACTAGCGATGTCGCTCGTGAAAGCACCCGCCCCTGTCGTTTGTGCGTCACGGGCAAATCGCTGCCCATGGCGCACAATATCGCTAACACCCGTCACACATACTTACCTTCCTAGCGACGTCACTGTGGGTGGCAAATAACCTCTTAGTTAAGGGGAAGGTTCGTGCGCCGTCACAGCGACGTCACACAGCGGCCGACCAATAGAAGTGGAGGGGAAGAGAACAGTCGCATTAACAACACGCCCACCTCGTTGCCGGAGAACGCAGGTAAGCTGTTGTTCGTCATTCCCGGGGTGTCACACGTAGCGATGTGTGCTGCCTCAGGAACGACGAACAACCTATGTCCACAACAACCAACGAGATTTTGAAAATAAACGACGTGTCAACGATCAACGATTAGGTGAGTATTTTTGATCGTTAACACTTGCTCAGAGCTGATATACACAACGACGTTGAGAACGACGCCAGATGTGCATCACAAATTCCGTGACCCCGATGACATATCGTTAGATATGTTGTTGCGTGTAATGGCGCCTTTAGCCTGATGCTCAATTAAATACCAAACAGCGGTGAGCACGCTCGCTCAACTTTACACAGCACCAATAAGTAAGCACTACCTTTCTTGGGTGCTCGGTACTCATATCGAGTAATTTGACTCTAGGACAGGCTCGACTCATGTACCAAGTATAATGGAAGTGTAATGCATTTTTCCTGTTGATTTTCTCGAAAAATTCTAAAGTCAAGCACGTCTGAGCATCAAAATGCTCGTTACGAGTACCAAGCATACGAGCATGGAAGTGCATGCTCATCACTAAACACCAACAATGCTTGAGAGCATGGCCAAAAGTCAAAACTTTCTGGACAAATAAAAAGGTTACCAGCATCCATAAAAAAAGCTTTCATGAAAATCCATAGTGTCACCATGTATCAGGCTAAACAGAGGCCCTTTTCAGATTAGGCCGATTGTGACTCTGTGGGTTTCCATTAAAAAACTTTCCTACACTTTTTATGGATGCCGATAAATAATTTTTTTACTTGACTGGAGTACTATAGGGGGCTGTTATTTTGGCAGTGTTTGCTGTTTGGAATTTTTATGTTAGCCCTACAAAGCAGTATTGTGTGTGCATTACACAATTATGGTATTTGGCTATACAGTGTGTCCACCCATATCCTGTCCACCGCCATTAACTTGAGAATGGCGGCAGCTATAGGTATAAAAGTGGTGTCTAGGTATAGTAAAGTATCCATGCGCTATGCAATGAAACCACCTATAGCGCCACCTGGTGGAAAAAAATGGAGTTATCATTTTTATCTCGAAAACGAAACGAGACAGAGAAAAAAAGTGAATTACAAAGTTGTAAGGCATCATCAATTCAATACAAATCGACACCTTGCATACAGAAATGCTATGACATGAAACACATGACCACCCCCCCGCTGTTTCTCTCTATCTCGTTCCGTTTTCGAGATCCAAATGCTAACTCCATTGTTTTCCACCAGGTGGCGCTATAGGTGGTTTCATTGCATAGCGCATGGCTACTTTACTATACCTAGACTCCACTTTTATGCCTATAGCTGCTGCCATTCTCAAGTTATTGGCGGTGGACAGGATATTGGGGGACACACTGCATATATGGAGGTATCATTTAGGCCAGTGTTTCCCAACTCCAGTCCTCACGGCCCCCAACAGGTCATGTTTTCAGGATTTCCTTAGCATTGCACAAAAATGATGGAAGCATTATCATGGCATCACCTGTGCAAAGCTAAGGAAATCCTGAAACCACGACCTGTTGGGGCCTTGAGGACTGGAGTGTGGAAATCACTGATTTAGGCGATATATGACAATAGGGTTGTGGCAGGATCCATTCCAATTTGTCCTTCTAAGGGGTGCTTCACACACAGCGAGCTCGCTGCCGAGATCGCTGCTGAGTCACGCTTTTTGTGACGCAGCAATGACCTCATTAGCGATCTCGCTGTGTGTGACACTGAGCAGCGATCTGGCCCCTGCTGCGAGATCGCTGCTCGTTACACACAGCCCTGGTTCGTTTTCTTCAAAGGCGCTCTCCCGCTGTGACACAGAGATCGCTGTGTGTGACAGCGAGAGAGCGATAAATGAAGCGAGCAGGGAGCAGGAGCCGGCATCTGGCAGCTGCGGAGGCTGGTAACTAAGATAAACATCGGGTAACCAAGGTAGTTACCCGATATTTACCTTAGTTACCAGCCTCCGCAGCTCTCACGCTGCCTGTGCTGCCGGCTCCGGCTCTCTGCACATGTAGCTGCTGTACACATCGGGTTAATTAACCCGATGTGTACTGTAGCTAGGAGAGCAAGGAGCCAGCGCTCAGTGTGCGCGGCTCCCTGCACACACAGCTAAGCGGTGTGCGCTGGTAACTAATGTAAACATCGGGTAACCATACCCGATGTTTACCTTAGTTACCAGTGTCCGCAGCTTCCAGACGCCGGCTCCGTGCAAGCGCAGCGTCGCTTGCACGTCGCTGCTGGCTGGGGGCTGTTCACTGGTCGCTGGTGAGATCTGCCTGTTTGACAGCTCACCAGCGACCATGTAGCGATGCAGCAGCGATCCTGACCAGGTCAGATCGCTGGTCGGATCGCTGCTGCATCGCTAAAGTGTGAAGGTACCCTAAGTCCGTAAATAACTTTAGACAAGGATAATTTGTTTAATCAGCAATCCAGTAAGCCAGAACTTCTCCACCACTGATCTCCAGCTGAGAAATGCAATGTTTAGTGAACACTTCAGAGAGAAGCCATTAGTATACTCCTGATGGAAGATTTTGAGCTTTCTCGAAAGAATTTGAAAAAGTGGTGAAAATCAATGTCAATCATTTTAGTGGATCTACTTTTTATAAATTAAAGAACATAGTGATTGTTGTCGTTCTTACCTGAATCGGTAATGACAGTAACAGACACAAATATACTATAATGTATCATGTCCTTCTCCTCTTGAAAATTCTTCGCCAAATCTTCTCTTCTTAAAATAGCAAAACCCTCTCCATCACTAATCTGGTTGAGAGATAAAATCACATAAAAGTCAACCTTTTATACAGTATTTCTACCTTGTGAAAGAGGTTCATTCTTGAAGTCATCTCATCCATATCAACTTAACGAGATGTCATAGAGAGAGCTAGTGTGGAAATGCAGTCCCTCCCTGGGGGACTCCATCCATCTATTGATTCATTTAAATGGCCACTATGTTTAGATTTATATCACTTGTCACAACTTTATCCCCTCCAAGGCTTGGAATCAGAGAGCTGCTCTTTTAGAGCAGACACCGCTTTGGTAGATGGGAATCATTAATATATTACACGAATAGTCAATTGTCTAAGATAGTGACTACATACCATATGTTGTGCCTAGTTGACCTTAGTGTCCTCCACTCAGGACCCTACTTATGGGATAAAATAAAAGGCTTTTTTCACGCTGGAGGATCCGAATTACATAAAGAGTTATTCAACTGAACGGCCACTATAAAATACAATGTAAGCAGGCAGGCCACAGCTTTTCCTAAGGTAAAATTAACTGTTTACCAAAGATCCCATAATATTAACCCAGAATTATCAGCTAATTAATTGCCAAATATTTCACTCATTGTTTAAAATTTGGAACTGCTACCTAGCAATTATGGCATCAATGGTATGTAAAAGTACCACAGACATAATTAGAATCCACCAGCAGCCAATAAAGTGTAGAAGACCACCGACCTGCGAAGATAGACTGGACAAGCACGACTAAGAGAGGAACGTCATGGAAAAGATGTACACCAGGGGCCTCAAATTCGGCTGGGAATAAGGACCGCACATGGAAAAAAATAATTTTGGGAGCCGTATTCTTTTCAGAACAAAGTGAAAAAAATAATGCTTTGTTTTGATTTTTGTTTTACATTTTATCCCCTTTTTGTAAGTATTACAGTTTTACAGTTAGCACTATATAGTAATTTTTGGCCAACATCTTGTAGCAATGTTCCCATCTTGGTCCTCATCTTTTAGTAATGTCCCCCATCATGTTCCCCTTCTATCAATGTGCACCGTCCTGCTCAACCATTCTGTAGTAATGTGCCCCATCCTTGCCCCCTTTTAGTAATGTGCTCATTCTTAGTTTGATCCTGTAGTAATGTGCTCATCCTTATTTCCATCCCGTAATAATGTGCCCATCCTTGCCCCGTCCTGTAGTAATGTGCCCCATCTTGGTCCTCATCCTGTAGTAATGTGCCCCATCCTGATCTTCATCCTGTAGTAATATGCTCCATCCTGATCCTCATCCTTTAGTAGTGTGCTCCATCCTGGTCCTCATCATGTAGTACTGTGCCATCCTTGTCCTCATCCTGTAGTAATGTGCTCCAGCCTTATCCTCATCCTGTAGTAATATCCCCATCCTGGTCCTCATTCTGTAGTAATGTACCCATAATGGCCTTCATCCAGTAGTAATGTGTCCCATCCTGGCTCTCATCCTGTAGGAATTTGCCACATCCTGGTCCTCATCCTGTAGTAATGTGCCCATCCTTGTCTCCATCCTGTAGTAATGTTCCCATCCTGATCCTCATACTGTAGTAATGGCTACATCTTGGTCCTCATCATGTAGTAATGTGCCTATACTTGTCCCCATCCTGTAGTAATGTCCACATCCTTGTCCCCATCTTGTAGTAATGTGCCCCATCTTTGTCCCCATCCTGTAGTAATGAGTCCAGCCTGGTCCTCATCCTGTAGTAATGTGCCCATCCTTCTCCCCATCCTGTAGTAATGTGCACATCCTGGTCCCTATCCTGTAGTAATGTGCCCATCCTTGTCCCCATCATGAATTAATATCCCCATCCTTGTCCCCATCCTGTAGTAATGTGACCATCCTATGGTAATATGTCCATCCTTGTGCCCATCCTGTAGTAATGTGCCCATCCTGTATTGTGCCCATCCTGTAGTAAAGTGCCCATCCTGTAGTAATGTGCCTGTCCTGTAGTAATGTGCCCATCCTGTGGTAAGGTGCCCATCCTGTGGTAAGCTGCCATCCTGTAGTAATGTGTCCATCCTTGTGCCCATCCTGTAGTAATGTGCCCATCCTGTATTATTGTGCCCATCCTGTAGTAAAGGGCCAATCCTGTAGTAATGTGCCTGTCCTGTAGTAATGTGCCCATCCTGTGGTAAGGTGCCCATCCTGTGGTAAGGTGCCCATCCTGTGGTAAGGTGCCATCCTGTAGTAATGTGTCCATCCTGGTGCCCATCCTGTAGTAATGTACAAATGGAGGTCCTCTACTTGTATTAATGTCCCTGTTCCTGGACCTTTTCATGTAGCAATGTCCCATCCTGGTCTCCTATTGTGCCATTCTTCACACACACACACACACACACACACACACACACACACACACACACACACCCTGAGCTGTGCAGCCTCAGTGGTCAATACACATGCACACACACCAAAACTTTTTTCTCACCTGTCCTCCATTCCCTCAGTGTCCTTTTTGCTTCATGTGGCCTACAGACACATGGATCTGGTAACGATTGCAGCCACTGTTAACGCTTCATCAGAAATTCAGATGAACATTTTGCCGCCGCTGCCGACGTGCAGAGTCAAGTTCTCTATAGAAGCTGCTGGCCAATCAGAAGCAAGCAACTAAGGTCATGCGCATTAGTTTTTTGCCTCTGATTGGCCAGTGACAGAATTGAGTTGTGCAGAGAGAGCTTGACTCTGCAACACTAGCAAAACGTTCACCTGAAATAAAGTTCTAATGGCTGCGGCCCCTGCCACGATTGTTAACAGGTCCATGGGTCTGCCGGCCGCAAGAAGCAGCCTGAGGGGTCGCATGTAGCCCGCATGTTTGAGACCTCTGGTGTACAGTATTGCATCTGAAGTCTCTCATTGTGCTATCACTTTTAACACAATTGGCAGCTTTATTTGCTATTAAACCCCCCCAATAATAATGGTTCACAACCTCCTTTCTGCCAACATGTTTCACCATTAGGTATGACTTCCTCATAGGCTCTGATGCTAATACTGCTAAATGAGACATGTATGTAATCTTTGGTGACAAAGAAGTAGATAAGGGTCAATAAGAGCAGAATGCACAGATATACACAGTATACCCAACTGCAAAAGATTTTGCCTCATTAATGTTCAACTGTACATGAGACTATCAGATAAATGTTCATAGTATCACATAGGATAAGTTGTATGCCCTAACACAGTTAATCCCCCAACATTCATCATTTTTGTCCTAAAAGTGATTTTCATTAAGATATAGAATAGGATCCAATGATGAAGATACTTTGTCGCCTCCATTATTTCTTTTGGGGACTTCAAGAAATGTTTGGGGTAGAAGTCCGTTAATAAAAGAGATCACCAAGAGCAATTAGTAATTAAAACTGGCCATAATTAGAAGCCCTTGAGGGTTTCTTGAGAGATGCTATACTGGAGTATCTCAAGAAAAATAACCTTATGACAGAGTATCAACATGGGTTTATGAGGGATCGATCCTGTCAAACTAATTTGATCAGCTTCTATGAAGAGGTAAGTTCAAGCCTGGACCAGGGAAATGCAGTGGATGTTGTGTATATGGACTTTTCAAAAGCTTTTGATACGGTGCCACACAAAAGGTTGGTACATAAAATGAGAATAATGGGGATAGGGGAAAATATGTGTAACTGGGTTAAAAACTGGCTCAGTGATAGGAAACAAAGGGTGGTTATTAATGGTACGTACTCGGACTGGGTCTCAGTTCATAGTGGGGTACCACAGGGGTCAGTATTGGGCCCGCTTCTTTTCAACATATTTATAAATGACCTTGTTGGGGGCATGCGGAGTAGAATTTCAATATTTGCAGATGATACTAAACTCTGCAGGGTAATCAATACAGAGGAGGATAATTTTATATTACAGGGAGATTTATGTAAATTGGAGGATTGGGCTGAGAAGTGGCAATTGAAGTTTAATGTAGATAAATGTAAGGTCATGCACTTGGGTAGAGGAAATAACATTTATGATTATGTACTTAATTGTAGAACACTCGGTAAAACAGACACAGAAAAAGACTTGGGTGTATGGGTGGATGGTAAACTTCACTTTAGTGGACAGTGTCAGGCAGCTGCTGCCAGGGCTAATAAAATAATGGGATGTATTAAAAGAGGTATAAGTGTTCATGAAAAAAATATACTTCTACCTCTGTACAAGTCACTAGTGCGACCGCACTTATATACTGTGTACAATTCTGGTCACCGATATATAAGAAGGACATAGCTGAACTGGAGAAGGTGCAGAGAAGAGCCACCAAGATTATTAGAGGAATGGGGGGGCTGCAATACCAAGACAGGTTATTAAACTTGGGGTTATTTAGTTTGGAAAAACGAAGGCTTAGGGGGGATCTAATCACAATGTATAAATATATGAGGGGACAGTACAGAGACCTTTCCAAAGATCTTTTTATACCTAGGCCTACGACTGGAACACGGGGGCATCCGCTACGTCTTGAGGAAAGAAGGTTTAATCATAATCACAGACGAGGATTCTTTACTGTACGAGCAGTGAGACTATGGAACTCTCTGCCGCATGATGTTGTAATGAGTGATTCACTACTAACATTTAAGCAGAGCCTGGACGCCTTTCTTGAAAAATTTAATATTACCAGTTATGTATATTAGATTTTATGACAGGGTGTTGATCCAGGGAACTAGTCTGATTGCCGGATGTGGACGAAGGAAGGAAATTTTTTCCCCATTGGAACTTGTTTGCCACATTGGGGTTTTTTTGCCTTCCTCTGGATCAACATGTTAGGCTACGGGTTGAACTAGATGGACTTAGAGTCTCCCTTCAACCTTAAAAACTATGATACTATGATTGTGGATCAATGACATCCGGATTAAGTCCACGTTAGATGAGTATCATTGAATATGGTCAGTATATATGGGGAAGAGGCCTAATGCCGCCGACTAAACAAAAAATGTCCGAGTAGGCAATCTATGTCAGGTCATAGCAATTTCTATCAGAGAGCTCACTGCTGCAGCACTGAATAGGACCCAGGTTGTAAAGGGGTTAATGACTCATAGCTGGAAAAAGTCCAGATAATAGTCTGAGTCAGACCACAATCAATTAATTAGGAGGGAAGCCCACAATAGGTATGTTTCAAATCCTGCGTGTATGTGGAAACCGGGTTCGTGCATCTCGCCTACTCGGACATTTTTTGTTTAGTCGGCGGCATTAGGCCTCTGTTTAATATTCATTAAACCTAATCTGGTACACAAGACACATTTACATGTGCAATTGGTTCTTCCCCATATATACTGACCATATTCAATGATACTCACTTAACGTGGACTTAATCCAGATGTCATTGATCCACAATATTAAGGCCAACCCGTTCTGTGACTTATTCAGGATAAAAGTCGTTCTTGGAGGTCACTGTGCTGCTTCTCTGACCTTGTTCTCACCTCATCCAGTCACATAAAGATAGTCCTATTGATGAAGACCGATTGGTCGAAACGTCACTACTTGTATGGACTTTTCTTGTACGGGTTTTCATTTTTCAAAACTATACAATAAAAAACGATTGAATGAAAGAAACTTTTCTGTTTTTTCATACTAATTGGGGTAGTGTGCCGAAGTTCTCTCCTTATCTGTCTATTTCCCTGTCTGTCTCTTTCCCTGTCTGTCTCTGTCTCGGTCTTTTTCCCTGTCTGCCTGTCTCTATCTGTCTTTTTATCTGTCTGTCTGTCTCGCTGTCTCTCCACCTATCTCATATTACCTCACACATAAGCTTCTTATACTAAGAACTAACAGGCTACCATGGGAGGTAGTGAGGGCAGTCAGAGAGTGGTAGTGTGATCTCCACCAATGGAAATCTTCAAGGAAACATATACAGTAGTTTGGGATGATTTAGGACAATCTGCACTTTCAGGAGATTGAATCCGATAGCCCTTGAGGTCTCTTCCAACTGTACCACACTATGATTCTATTTGGCCAAACCCAGCTGAGGGCCCTCCTCAATCTAATATACAAGATACAAAGAAACGGGGTAATAATGCGACAATTGGAGAGGTTCTCAGTTTAAATAAGAAAAAAAATAAAATTAAAATTGAGGTTTTTCCGTTGATTCTGAAGGGATCATTTGAAGAACAACAGAAATTGATTTATTAAATGTTTTAGATCAAATTTGAAGAAAATATATAATTACCGAAACACTCCTTAAGGTATCTGGTAGAGTTTTCTTCTCATTATCTCTTTTGACTCCAAAGAGCACAAACGCTTTTCCTTTTACAGGTTTACCATAAAGATAACTGACGAGATACAATACAGTAATATTTTACTATTATGTACATGTTTAAAGCTTCTATACTTGTTAATGGTAGCTTGGAGAGAAATTGCCCATAAACATTTTTGCAACCAAGTAGAGATGAGAGAACCCGAGGAGCAGGGTTCGTACCAAACACATATACAAAAAAAAACAGAGTTCGGGTTCAGAGTTTTGGTGCTTTATGCATGTATAGCACCCACAGGGCAGGGGTTAAACACTCGTCGCTGGGCTGGTGATGTCGGGTCTGGGATGTCACGGGTGGCCCGGCCCGGCTTCGTGGCCCCGACGTGTACACAAAAAGTGGATGGATAGATGGGATGAGGATATTGGGAGTGGTAGATGTCTTGTGATGCCACCTGCAGCATGCGACCAGGGATTAGCCGCCGCTGCGGTCGCTGTCCTCTGGGGCTGATTGTGTCGCAGCTGGGATGGTTCAGCTCCCCACAGGTGGAGCTAGGCCCCAGGGAGGATGATAGGGGTGGTAGTCTATGATGTTGTACACTGGGGTGCAGGGCTGAGGACGCCGACAGTAACTGGACAACACCGGCTGGCAGATTCCTTTACCTTTACTGGTCAGTTGTTATGGTCCCAAAGTTACAATGGTTCGGTCAGCCAGGAAGCAGTGAGGAATCTCTCTTTGCCAGGTGGGTTGGAGGCCTTCCTTAGTGCGCTCTGTGTGTGGGTCGCTATGGCCTGGAGCAGCACAGCGTCCCTCTTCCTAGATGCGGTTTGCCTTGTCCCTTGTGGCAGGCAGCGTGAGCCGGATGCAGGGCCTGCTTGTATTTCTGCAGCCGTGGGCTCTATTGTGCTACTTCACCTTGGGATTCTCTGAGGGGCCATATGATGTGGAATCTCCTGCCCTCTGGGTCTTACTGCTGGGCCGTTAGTGTGGAGCCCACGGCCGGGTCGCTGCAGCGGTCACCCCAGGGACACCGCTCCACCTCCAGGGACGCCGCAGGGAAGTCACGTGTTGGGAATCTTCTGGCAACAGGTATGTCAGGTTCACTTTCATAAGAGTCGTGACGCCACTCTCGGTTTGCGGTCAGGGAAGTGACCGCCACTGCAGTTTAACGAGCGTCTGGGGCTGATGGTGTCTGCAGTCTGGTGGTATGGCCTCCCGAGAGTGAGGCTGGCCCCAGGGGCTCGGGTGTAAGTGCGTAGAACTACAGGTCGCAGAATAATTCAGACAGAGTCCAGAATGTCTTTCAACTTGTTTACTCACGTTCAGCTGGTTATGTGAGGTAACCCTGGCGATACTGAGATAGACCAGAGAGAACCAGGAATCCTTCAGGCTGGTATAGGGGTGACAGCTGGCTCGCCTTCCTAACACTTCTTGTTTCGGACAGCCCCTGACTTAAAGTACCGTGGGACTCATCCAGGGAAGTCGCTGCTGCCTTTTCTCCCCTTTCTGGCCCGTTTGCTGGCAGCATGGACCAAGGTGGATAGCTTCAGGCTCAATCCTCCTTATGGGCCCCCTCGTTGCTGCTGATGCTAGGACTCTGTGTTGGTTGGTGTGGGACTTGTTGTCCACCCCACCGGCAGGTTTAGTAGGTGGTTAAACTTGAGCCTACTTCGGGAACCTGTTTCCTCTGTGTGCCTAGCCCTCCAGAAGTCTCTGTACACGACCAGCTGGTTCCCTCAGTGTCCTCCAGACCAACTGATTTCCTCAGCGTCTTTCTGTCCAACTTCTGGTGACGGTTCTCCCCCACCAACAGCCACTACATGGGCAGGGTCTGACTAGCGTGTCTGCGTGCCCACTCTCCGCTTTAGACTGACATGTGTCCTCCTCTACTACTTCTCTCTGACTGACTGCCACTGCCACACTAGCTTCCAGCCTCTCCACCCACCACTAGCTGAGATGTGGAGGTCATGCCCCCTCCTGGATCTGCCCACTCTAAGGTGTGTGTGTGAGACCTGGTCACTATGTGTCTGTGCTTACACACCCTATTCAGCCTTTGGGATTACCTGTTTGCACTCACCCAGCATGGGTGCAGTACTCAGTGGTGCCTGACCTGGTCAGGGGCATTAGCACCCGACAGTCGAGGACCCCGGTGTCCTGATCTCTGCGCCTGGTCCTGGAAAGCTTATACACCAGCTCTCTTACACTGACCTTTCTCCTTCCTTCCACTCGTGTTCTGAAGTCTTTCTTCCTGTTCCTCTCTCTAACCCCTCCCCAGCCCAGAATGCACAGGGAATCCATCCCAAACAGGACTTGCGCTCCCCCTTCTGGCCTGCATTGGGAAGTGTTGTGTGTGATTGTACCTGACATAGAGGTCTCCCCGCTGCTTCCAGGCATATCATTGCCCTCCAGTGATGAGAACAACGCCACTGTGGCTCCTATGACCACTGGGGTGCCACATATGCAAACTACTTTTCCAAGTATCGCTGTGCTTGGGTACACTCGGTGTCCAGCCCAGTGAGAGCCGCTTGCAGTGTTTGATCGGCTCGCACTGGAGGTAACAACAGTGTGATCGGATTTACTCTGTACCCAAAATAATGGAAAAACCTTGCCCACCCTTCACCGGAAGTGTCCTGTTATGGCTGATTGCCCAATTAGTTACTTCCATTGGGGTTGAGGTCAAGTCCAGGTCACAAAGCAAACTTTATCTAAAGTCTGGATGAAGACTCCCGCACTGAACTTCCATGAATTCTCTAATCTCTACACAAAGTCAATATTCCCAAACGCATCTACTCACTTGGCCTCTATGTTTATCCTCAGTTCTTCATCTTTAGCGTAGAAAAATTTCTTGGAAGGTTTTATTTTTATTTCAAAACTTGGAAGAACTGAAATAAATGTAAAATAGAACATAAAATTAGAACAAATTTAAATCCACGTGAAAGTGGTCACTCTTACAATACCACATCCAACGACATGGTGTGATGTTCAGAGCAAGACTGTTTACGACTTAGATAAGGAGAAATTATCTTTTCATACAAAATTCAAAGCCAAAAGGTAGAAATTGATATGGAAGGGGTTTTTTTTTCTAATTACACATTTTCACCAATATTTTGTCTAAATTTTCTTCTCTCGTATGCAATGTTTGGAGAAACTTTGTGTTATAGGAAGTTTGATAGGAAAGGTATGTGAACTAGTGATGAGCGGGCATTACCATGCTTAGGTGCTCGGTATTTGTAACTAGTGATGAGTGAGCACTACCATGCTTGGTACTCGTAACTAGTGATGAGTGAGCACTACCATGCTCGGGTGCTCAGTACTCGTAACTAGTGATGAGCGGGCATTACCATGCTTAGGTGCTCGGTATTCGTAACTAGTGATGAGTGAGCACTACCATGCTCAGGTGCTCAGTACTCGTAACTAGTGATGAGCGGGCACTATCATGCTTGGGTGCTCGGTACTCGTAACTAGTGATGAGTGAGCACTACCATGCTCGGGTGCTCAGTACTCGTAACTAGTGATGAGCAAGCACTACCATGCTCGGCTGCTCGGTACTCGTAACTAGCGATGAGCGGGCACTACCATGCTTGGGTGCTTGGTACTCGTAATTAGCGATGAATGAGCACTACCATGCTCGGGTGCTCAGTACTCGTAACTAGTGATGAACGAGCACTACCATGCCCGGGTGCTCAGTGTGACGCCCAGGCCTATCAGGTCTTCACAAGGGTGTCGTGCAATCTGCCCTTCTGCATGATACCTGCTCCTCCTTGGTTACCGGTCCTGTCAATTTGGTGTTGCTACCAACAGGTGTACATAAATCCTGAGGAACACTCTGCACCACACCCACCAATCACCCTGAGCAGCCCTGGGCAGCCTGAGGGGAATAGGGCCACCCAGATGGAGGATTGAAGAGGGAGGGCAGAGATGTCAGTAGTTGAGTGGAGTAGAGTTGTGTAGTGAGGCAGCGGTGACAGTGCAGGTCATCTGCGGAGCTGGGCTCCTGTACCCTTTCCAGGTGCCAGACGTTGGCCTGGCCAGAAGGAGCTGGAACCCCGGTCGCAGAGGGTAGTGACAGCGGGCACGGTGCTGCTACAGAGAGCAGGCCGGCTGCCTTGTGCTACATCCGGGCAGGGGCCAGTGCACGACGGGGTACGCGGGAAGTAGGGAAGTAGCTTCACGCAGCTCAGTAATTCACCTGACGGGAACAGAGTCTTCAGGAACTGTTCCCCACCCGCTCCAGAATCGGGGTACTAGAGCAACGAGGGGAATAGGACTTCCCAAAATCGTCCAAAAATTTCCAAGCATGAACCCTGAGAGCAGGCTTACCTTGCTCGCCACGCAGGTGAGCGGGACCCAAGTAGTCTTAGGCGAAAGGAATCCACCAAGTTACACACAGTTACAAGGGACAAGGCTTCAGACCAGACCAGCAACACCAAAGGGGCACGGACCCAGCGTGCTCAACCAAGAGAAGCAGAGTACTCAAGAGTTTGGTCTACCTGGTGTCAGCGTCAGTGACTTTGGACTGTGTGAGCACCCGACTTCCCTTCACCCCCGACGGGTTCCCCACTCCATCCATCACCGGTCCCTGGGACACCAAACCCCCTACCCACGGAGAGGTTAAACATCCTGCTGCTCCAACATCGTTCCCGGGCTCCCCAACAGCAGCGGTGGTCTCTTCCATTACCACGCACCGTGAGTGGCGTCACGAACATTATCCTATCCACCACCCCAAACACAAAAATCCCCCTTTTTATTTCCGAGGTAGCTGCGCGACCCCACCTCGGATCCGGAGACCCCTTGAGCCACTGCAGATCCGGGTCTGAGCAGCCCGTCGGTTGTCGCGGGGCGGCACACTCAGTACTTGTAGCTAGTGATGACCGGGCACTACCATGCTCGGGTGCTCAGTACTCATAACTAGTGATGAGTGGGCACTACCATGCTCGGGTGCACAGTACCCACTCCCACACAACCTCTTCATCCCACCATCTCTCTGTTGGCATCCCTCAAGGCTCTGTCCTAGGACCCCTACTTTTCTCTATCTACACATTTGGCCTGGGACAACTCATAAAGTCCCATGGCTTTCAGTACCACCTATATGCCGACGACACCCAGATCTACCTCTCTGGCCCAGATGCCACATCTCTGCTGTCCAAAATCCCGAAATGTCTATCTGCTATATCCTCCTTCTTCTCCTCTCGCTTCCTAAAGCTCAATGTGGCCAAAACTGAACTAATCATCTTTCCTCCGTCTCACCTACACTCTCCACCTGATCTATCTATTACAATAAATAACACCACGCTCTCGCCAGTACCCAAAGTTCGCTGCCTCGGAGTGACCTTTGACTCTGCCTTATCCTTCATACCACACATCCAATCCCTCACCACCTCCTGCCGTCTTCAACTCAAAAATATTTCCAGAATCCGCCCTTTCCTCAATCTGCAATCTACTAAAATGCTAGTGCATGCCCTCATAATCTCCCGCCTCGACTACTGCAACATCCTCCTATGTGGCCTCCCTGCCAACACGCTCGCCCCTCTCCAGTCCATCCTTAACTCTGCTGCCCGACTTATCCACCTCTCTCCTCAATACCACCCCGCTTCTCCTCTCTGCATGTCCCTCCACTGGCTTCCAATCTTCCACCGTATCCAATTCAAACTTCTAACACTGACCTACAAAGCTGTGCATAATCTGTCTCCTCCGTACATCTCCGAACTAATCCCCCACTACACTCCAACACGTCACCTCCGGTCCTCCCAAGATCTCCTCCTCTCCTCCTCTCTCATTCGCTCCTCACACACCCGACTCCAAGACTTCTCCCGAGCATCCCCAGTCTTCTGGAACTCGCTGCCTCAACACGTCAGACTATCCCCTACCCTTGCAAACTTCAAAAGGAACCTGAAAACTCATCTGTTCAGAAATGCCTACAATCTACAATGAACTCGCTGCCGCCCGACCACCGTGCGGAGCTGCCGTCCGACCGCCGTGCGGAGCTGCCGCCCGACCACCGTGCGGAGCTGCCGCCCGACCACCGTGCGGAGCTGCCGCCCGACCACCGTGCGGAGCTGCCGCCCGACCACCGTGCGGAGCTGCCGCCCGACCACCGTGCGGAGCTGCCGCCCGACCACCGTGCGGAGCTGCCGCCCGACCACCGTGCGGAGCTGCCGCCCGACCACCGTGCGGAGCTGCCGCCCGACCACCGTGCGGAGCTGCCGCCCGACCACCGTGCGGAGCTGCCGCCTGACCTACACCCCACCTATTGTCTCCTCCCCATAATCCTATAGAATGTAAGCCCGCAAGGGTAGGGCCCTCTTCCCTCTGTACTAGTCTGTCTACTGTAACTTGTATACGTATTTTGTATGTAACCCCCTTATGTACAGCACCATGGAATTAATGGTGCTCTATAAATAAATAATAATAATAATAATAATAATAATAACTAGCGGTGAGTGGGTATTAACCCTGCCCGGGTGCATGGTACTAGTAACTAGTGATGAGCTGGCACTACCATGCACAGGTGCTCGGTATTCATAATGAGCAGTCAGACGCTCAGAAGGGCGCTGTTACGGGGGGACCGGCAGATTAGGACCAGGGGGTATATATCCTAATCGCCAGTCGGGGCCCACCGTGCTCCAGATGACAATGGAGCTGCTGGCACCTGAGGGTTAGGCGGAGACTATAGAGCTGGATGGCTCTCAGATAACCCAGGAACTCTGGGAACTGGTCACGTGTGTTGGGACACGTCAGACCGGATGACAACCCGATTAGCGTTTTGGTGCACCTAGCGCTACACCAACCACGTGTGCAGGAAACACGTCAGGCCGGGTGGTAACCAGGTAGCGTTGACCGGAAGACCGCCACGAAAGCGCCCTGTCGGCCACGTGTGTAGGACACGTCAGGCCGAGCGGTCCTCCGATTAGCGTTTCTGGCCACCTCTCGACTGGCCACGTGTGTGTAGGACACGTCAGGCCAGATGGGTACACCAGTAGCGTTGACCGGGAAGCCGAGGAAAATAAGGAACACCCTGTTAACTCCACAGGGGTCCTGGAGTACGCTGTCCGTGTGCGTAGGGGGCACAACCGGACAGGTGGCGCAGCAGGTGCGTTGTCCGTGTGCGTAGGGGGCACAATCGGACAGGAAGCACAGCAGCCGCAGCCCAGTTAACGCCACTGGGCTGCTATAGCAAGACTGGAACGGCAGGAGGGAAGCACGGCGCCTGACCCTGATGTGCCGAGCCACGAATCTTGGCGTGACAGGCACCGTTCGCCTAACCCTACCTACCGCTTCCCAACATAGGCTTATGCCGCAATGAGGCTCTAACATGGAGGTGTGCTCTGACTGAGCAAATGTGAAGACTGCGCACCTCCATGTTGTCTCCAGCCCCTTTTATAACCTGGGTCCGCCCCAAACCCAGGGTGGAACCACCAAGGTCCAATAGCAGAGTGCCATGTCATCAGTGACGTCACATGCGACCTATCCGGAACCGCCACGTCATTGATGACCTCATGGCAGCCACGCCCCAAACACTTCACCAGTCATCGTCTGACGACCAATACTGAGGTGCCAGATCATAGGGGCGGGCCTCTGCGAGCCAGTCCGGAGTTGCCACGTCATCAGGACACCTGACACCCTCTGCCCTATCAGGACGTGCCACCTCACGGGCATGCTCAGTGAGGTCCTTACCGGACCTAGCCTCTGGTGCACTAAGTGCCTGAGCATGCCCAGTAGCCTGAGCAACAGGCTCAGAAAGCAGACTATCAGTTTGAGCATGCTCAGTAGGCACATCCCAGAACTTAGACACAGCACGAAGTCCAAGTACCTGTGCAAAGAGGCTGTTAGGGTTAATTGTGGGGGCATGCTCAGTAGCCTGAATTGAGGACTTAGTCTCAGACATAACACAAACAGGCTGAGCATGCTCACTAGGCAAAACACCGGGCTTAAACTCTGGCTGGGGTAAATCGGCGCACGCATGCGCACTAGCCGCCTCTCCACACTTAGACGTGGTGGAAGGAACAGCCAACTGGACGACCCGAGGCACGGCCAAGAACGGCAGCCGGCGCCTGGGCGCAACAGGAACCGCAGCAGGCTGCTTGCGGCTATGGCGGCGCCGGTTCGTAACAGGCGCAGCTTGTGTACTTGAGTATAATGGAAGTCATGGGGGAAAAATGCTCGAGTTCCCCATCGACTCTCAATTATACTCAATACACTAGTTGAGCCCGTACGAGCGTGCGACTGCTTGTTACGAGTACTAAGAACCCGAGCATGGTACTGTTCGCTCATGTCTAATAAGAACTAATTGCTATCATGACATACTGAGAGTGTGAGTTTAGAAAAACAGTAATTTTGACCAAGGGTGCCCAAACATTTACATGCCTTTGTAGTTAAAATATTCTGAGTTGGTAAAGGTATGTTTTTGATGAGATGTAAATAGGGGGTGTTTCCATTAATTATCCAGAATGGAGATCCGCTACAAAATCATTTTTTTTTCTCAACTCCCAGGAGGACCCAGCACACTGAAACATTACATTAGTTTCAATGGGGACTGCATAATAATTCATTTTACCTACTGGTGAAACTAGTGGGTATTTTCATACTTCCTGTCATGTTATTGACCAGATAACATTTCATTGCTAATAGAGATGAGTGAACCTCAGGCTCGGAAAATTACGTGAAAATCATCATGGTGAGTATCGTGCTGTGCTGGTGTCTGTGTGATTACCTGCATAGTTTGTGCTGCTGAAAGTGTTTGTTCCTCTCAAAATTGGATTACATTCAGCCATTCAGAGTACTGAGATGATTTGTTCATGGAGAATTATTAAAAAAATAAACACCGCCCACCCACCTCCGGAAGTGTTTTGCTTTAGGCCGATAGCAAAACATTTCCAGAGGTGGGTGGGAGGTGTTTTTTTTCTTTTTTATTATCTGTGAACAAAACACCACGGGGATTTTCACATCATTTTCCGAATGCTAACCCCGAGCCTGAAGCCTGAGCTTTGCTCATCTCTAATTGCTAATGGTCTCAGAAGTTGAACATAAATAGCAGTAGATCATCTTATTTTAGGTGACCCCGTTTTTCAAAAAGTTAAAGCCCAAAGAAGAGTGTCCTACGATAACACAAAGACTCCAGGGTTCTTTTTTTTTGTGTTGTACCCACCGTATTCCTTTACTTCGAATTGTGTTGTATAATTCTGTATCAAGGTGTCCTCAAACTTTGCTGAAATGGTCCATAGTCCTAAGCTGGAAAGCAGAAAGCATCAAACTAGTAATTATTATCAATATCATCATGAAAATCACTATAATTGTCTTCATGGTGAACATTAGAGATGAGTGGGTTGTTTATAACTCCAATTTGCTTGGACAAGTTTTTCTCAAAAACTCAAAATACGGTGAATATTTTGCACCACTGGGATGTTAGCAGTGTAGTGCGGCCTAATGTGATCTTGGGGCAATCTGGAACTAGAAGGTCTCAGCGCATTGTGGATCACAGAACCACTTAAATGCCTACTTGCCATTTACTCTGAGTTGGAGCATATTTAATTCCATACAGCACTGAATGGGTTAAGGTTTTAGGGATACTTTGCATGCTGCGACATCACTAGCCGATGATAGCAATGCCGAACGCGATAGTCCCAGTCCCTGTCGCACATGCGATTCTTGTGATAGCTGCCGTAGCGAACATTATCGCTACGGCAGCTTCACACGCACTTACCTGCCCTGCGACGTCGCTCTGCCCGGCGACCCGCCTCCTTCCTAAGGGGGTGTGTCGTGCTGCGTCACAGCGACGTCACAAGGCAGGCGGCCAATAGAAGCGGATGAGCGGAGATGAGCGGGACATAAACATCCCACCCACCTTCTCCCTTCCGCATTGACGGTGGACAGCGGGCGCAGGTAAGGAGATGTTTGTCGGTCCTGTGGTGTCACACACAGCGATGTGTGGAACTGCAGGAGCAACAAACAACATCGTACCTGCGGACGCACCGACATTATGAAAATGAACGACGTGACACAGATCAGCGATTTTTTTACTGTTTCACGCTCATTCATCTTCTCTCCTAAGCTTTACACATTGCGACGTCGTTACCGGGATGTGCGTCACTTTCGATTTGACCCTGACGATATTGTGGCGCCCTGGACTAGCCAGGTCGTCACAGGTACTATAACACAACACCCCACCCCGAGACAGGCACATCAGCCAGACACCAAATCCTTGTTGCCTCCCTCCAGGGGCTGATGTCCACATCTGGTGGGGTGGAGCCAGGCGGTTGGCCCCACCCACTGAGGAGTTCACAGTCCTGGAGGCGGGAAAAGGAAGAGAGAGCAGTTAGGGAGCTGAAGTGAAAGGAGTGGAGTGGGAGTAGAGGAGAAAACTGACTGTGTCCGGGTACATGGCCCGGGCACTAAGAGCAAGGTTGGCAGACAGTGGTGGCCATCTGCAGGAGAGGCAGATCAACGCGGAACCGTAGGACCGGGGTCGGGCGGTGGCCCGCCGGTACCGAACCGGGGATCGAAGTGAAGCCAGCACAAACCTGCAGGGCCTGCGGACCCCGACCAGGCTTGGAGTCGCCGTTAAATAGGTCAAATCCATCAGTGACCGGAACCCCAGGGGTTTCCTAACAGCCAAGACCCGATTGAAGGCAACCGCCACGGCTGGAGTTCCAAGGACCAGAGTCTGCGGGCAAAAGGGGCTCCTCCGGCATATACTAAAGCTGGGGAGCGGGTTACCGGTGGGAACCCATCGGGACCGAATGTACACCGGGATGCAGGGAAAGGCAGCCACCACTAACTGTCCGGGAGAAATTACAGCAGCCGGCTGCGGGACCCGTCCATCCAGCCGTTTGGTTTACCAGAGACTCTGCGTACATTTGTGGCTAAGTGAGTACTACCGTGCCATCCGGCACTGCGCTGCGCCGCCCAGGAGACCCTGCACCCTCCAGACCCTGCCTCCCCGTCTCCTCACCGGGCCCCGGGACAACTAACCCCTACCCACGGAGGGGGAAACAACAACCCAGCTGCTCCCTGCCATCGCTCCCGGGATCCCCCGTCACCAGCAGCGGTGGTGTTCCAACCTCACCACAAACCGTGGGTGGCGTCACGGACCAAACCCCCAAATCAGACTTCCCTTCTCCCCCCCTTTCACTCACGGGCGAGGAGTCCCCGGATCCGGCCCACCACTCGAGCCACCGAGCAGCCGTCGCAGCAGCGCCGGACCCGAGAGTTAGCGAGCGCAGCGGAGCCCTCCCCGCCCGCGACAATATCGCAGTAGCGATGTCGCAATGTGCAAAGTACCCCTTAATCTTCGTGGAGTGATCTCACAGGTAGTTGTAACCTCAGCTTCAGCCACTCCCTTCTGCTATAAATATCCATGAAACTAGCTTGTCACTGGCCCTCACTAGCCAGGGAGAGTTTAGGGTCAATCAGGGCCTAGGCACATGAGGGGAAGGACTAATATACGGCAGTTGGGGATTGCATGGATCAGTGTCAGGAGATGATCCCGATCCCTTCTCCCTAGTACCAGGGTCCACAGTTGTAACATGTCTTGGGTGTACCCTGTGTGTTGTGGCGCTCTCTGTGAGTTCCCTAACACCGAGCGGCGGAACCCCAGTGGTCACTGAGTGACATGGGAATGCTGATATCTGAGCAACCACCAATATAAGGCTGGTTTCTCACATCCGTTTTTTGGCACCAGGCACGATCTGGCGAAAAAAACGATACTATGGATCCGGCAAAAAAATGGATCAGTCGCATCAGTCTTTTCCATGCATTACATCCGTTTTTTGATGGATCCGTTGTGATACTGAGCATGCGCCATTCAAAAAAACTGATCCGATGGCGGAATCCGTTTTTTGCTGCATTACATTGGCTTCGGCATCCATAGGTTTTCATTGTAACTCACGCCGCATGGTGCCGGATCCGGCACAATACGTTTTTTCACCGGAGACAAAAAATGCTGCAAGCAGCGTTCCATCCGGCCACCGTATCAGCTACTTACGCTGGATCCGGCAAAAGCCTGATGCAACGCAAGGCCATGCGGCACAATCCGGCGCTAATGCAAGTCTATGTGGGAAAGAACGAATGCCAGATCCGTTCTTTGTTTTTTACTGGATCGTGCCTTACGGCAAAAACCGGATGTGTGAAACCAGCCTAAAAGGTATGTAAATCTTCTAGAAGTCTCAGCTGCTTATGGGGAAGCCAGCGTGATCACGCAAATCTATATGAGCTCACTCACTGATGCTTTAGCAGTGTAGGAAATAGTGTTGGGCAAGTTTTTTTGGGTGACAGAAATCACAAAATCGAACATCAAAATGTTTGAATTTCAGTGGAACTGCAAATTTCAAAGAATTCGACACCAACTTGATCCTCTTTGGATTGATCCACTCATCTCTAGCAAACATGATTGACTAGGTTATGCTGTCTTCTACTTCCACATTTTTGTAACTCACCTTACGAGATCAGTCAACTTATGAGACAAGGACATTATTCCAGTTTTGCTGGTTTGTTGAATCACATCTTTTTTGACAATGACATTTTCGGGAGTCTGTGGAAGAAAGAGAAGATCCTAATCATGCAGTTATGGCCCATCTTAATTAACAAACTGAGTGGCCTGCTCTCAGTCATTCGGGCATATGAACATCACATCCATTCTCTGAGGGTAAAACTCATACTATCGCTCTCATTCATTCTCGCCTGGATTATTGTAATTCTTTCCTAATTGGTCTCCCTGTTACTAAACTCTCCCCTCTCTAATCCATTCTGAGTGCCGCAGCCAGGATCATTTTCCTCTGCAACCGCTTCACTGATGGCTCTGCTCTGTGCCAGTCATTGCACTGGTTGCCTATCCGCTACAGAATCTAACATAAACATATCACTTTCACTCACAAAGCTCTCCACGGTTCCGCACCACCCTACATCTCCTCCCTCATCTCTATCACCCCACCCGTGCCCTCCGTTCTGCTAATGATTTAAGACTGACATCCTCAACAATTCGAACCTCCCACTCCCGTCTTCAAAATTTCTCACGAGCTGCGCCTATGCTCTGGAACACACTACCAAGAACAATCCAATTAATTCCCAACATCCACACCTATAAGCGGGCCCTAAAAACGCATTTCTTTAGACTAGTGTGATGCCCTGGACTAGCCAGGTAGTCACAGGTAGGCCCTTGCACAGCACCCGTTCCCCTAATAAGGTGTCATCAGCCACCCTTAAAACCCTAGTTACCTCCCTCAGGGTTTGATGTACACATCAGGGGGCGTGCCAAGGCGGTTGGACATGCCCATCAAGGAGTTCACAGGCCCTTAGGCAGGAAAAAATGAGTTTAGATAGTCTTGTAGTGGAGAGGAGTGAAGGTCAAGTGCAGAGGCAGACCTGTGCCCAGGTCTGCCACAGTCTAACACCAGGTGTCTGGGTCGGAGCCCAGTCACCTCTGGCTAGGATGCATACGGTGGCCTCAGTCTGCAGGAGCCGGGAGGACAGCTCGGTGGAACAGTAAGGGACCGGGAAAGGGTAATGGCCCGCCGGTACCGAACCGGGCAACCGACTGGAAACCGGACCACAAAGGGGGGTACTCAGACCCTGAAACTCGGTCCAGAAACCAGTGGACCCAGTTAATTAACTGATTGAGGTCTGGACTTTAGGTCCTTTCCCACCCAAGTCCCGACTGAAGACAACAGCCCACCAAGGGGGATAAAAAGCCACCGCTCAGGCAAAGAGATCCCACGGGCCAGTGTCTGCAGGCAAACGGGCTCTCCCGACACACATAACGCCGGGGAGCGGACTCCCGTTGCTGAAGCACGGGCTGTCCACAGCTACACAGAAGGTGCAGGAGAAAAGCGGGGACCACCAACCCGATTCGGGGACCAGAAGCAGCCGGCTGCGGGCACCGACCACCATCTTTTTGGTTTACTTGTGCATCTGTAATAGTGAGTACAATTGGGCCCTCGGGCCACGCACCACCCTGCACCGCCAAGCACCCACATACTATCCCCAACGGGCTCCGGGACCATCACCTCTGCCCACGGAGGGGTTAACACCTTTGCTGCGCAACATCTCCCCTGGGTGCCCTGTAAACAGCAGCGGTGGTGTCCACATTCACCACAACCCATGGGTGGCGTCACAAACTCTAACTAACAAACCACAGCCTCGGCCGTAACCCTAAACCCCCCTTCAAAGTGCCAGCCCCTTTCAGAGCGAAGTGACCCCCGGTCCGGAGGCGCTCGAGCCACCTACAAACGAGCCCGGATCCGAGCGGCTTGGCTGTAGCCGAGCGCGGGGCGGTACACTAGCCTATCACCTCACCACCCCCATCTAATTTAGTCCTATTCTGCCATTCATAAAATTTACTTCCAGTTCTCATCCCCTGTATCTTCTGGTTCCTTCCTCTTCATGTATTTTTTACTTTTTATCTATATAAATTCTGGCTGGTGACCGGTCCATGCAGCTGGTTTTGAATCCCCTATTAAATACTTGGCTGGACCATATATGACAAGCTTTTCTGCCCCCATACACCTTTTGTGTCTCCCCTATTTCCTCATAGACTGTAGCTTACGAGCAGGGCCCTCACTCCTCCTGGTATCTTAATTTTGTTATTTTGTATTGTCTCATATTGTCCCCTCTGAATTGTAAAACGCTATGGAATATATAGTCGCTATAGAAATAAAAAAATGATTAACAATTATTTTTTATTATTATTATTATTATTATTATTATTATTATTATTAATAAGCCAGAACAGAGGGTCACTTTGCAAGAGCAGCTCCTTTATGAAGGCCTTATCCATCTGTGTGCCTTCCATTTAATACAACATATGACTAGCTGCTTTGTGGCTTTCCAGCCACTTGTCAGTTTAGTCCAAAGTGGTATCTGTGGCAGGATTATTATTCTTTTAGATGACTGTTTTTGAAGGTTGATGAGCTGTTGATGCCCTGATGTTCCTTCCAAGCAGGATTCACCAGCGAGCTTATGGAAATGTGTGAGGTTGTAATTCAAATAAAAGGGCTTGTTTGTGACTTAGGGGTACTTTTCACGTTGCGACATCGCTACTGCGATCTCGTCGGGGGTCAAATCGAAAGTGACGCACATCCGGCGCCGGTAATGACGTCGCAACGTGTAAAGCCTAGATGTGCCGATAAACGATCGCAAAAGCATCGAAAATCGGTGATCTGTGTAGTGTCGGTTATTTCCATAATTTCGCTGCAGCGACAGGTACGATGTTGTTCCTCGTTCCTGCGGCAGCACACATCGCTGTCTATGAAGCAGCAGGAGCGAGGAACGTCTCCTTACCTGCGTCCCACCTGCAATGAGGAAGGAAGGAGGTGGGCAGGATGTTTACGTCCTGCTCATCTCCGCTTCTATTGGCCGCCTGCCGTGTGACGTTGCTGTGACGCCGCACGACCCGCCCCCTTAGGAAGGAGGCGGGTTGCCGGCCAGAGCGACGTCGCAGGGCAGGTAAGTGCGTGTGAAGCTGCCGTAGCGATAATGTTCGCTACGGCAGCGATCACAAGATATCGCAGCTGCGACGGGGGCGGGGACTATCGCGCTCGGCATCGCTACAATCGGCTAGCGATGTCGCAGCGTGCAAAGTACGACTAAGATGTTGATGGCCAGTCACTTGAGTAGGATAAACTCTGCCACTCATCAATGGCCACTAAAGAGTGTACAGAGCCACGATGTTCTTCTCTATTCATTGCGCACATCCGGCGGTTCTAGAAGCAGATACCTACTGCTCGGCTGTTAGATCCCCCACTGATATTATACTAATGTCCAATTTTACAGATCGGTTATCAATCTGTTAGATCAGGAAAACCTCTTTAATTAAAGCTATACAGAGTTATTTTTGACTGTAGGTTTTCTATCTTATTTTATGCAGTACTAGCTGTATTACCCGGCATTGCACGGGATAGTAAGTAACTATTCTTAACTATAACAAAATAAAATGAGTTAGCAAAAAATTATTTTGCTCATAAAAGTCACAAACTAAACAAGCGTCACCACCGAAATCATATTACCTCACACATCAGCTTCTTATACTAACAGTGTCCTTGGTTGCCTATAGCAACTAATCACAGCTCCTTGACGTCTAATAAAATAGATTATTTTTTCTGAACTAAACAAAATTTGTACATTTTACTCTTATCTAGTGTAGTGAAGAAGAATAGAGTCTTACCAGGAACTCGATGACCACCGGTTTGCTCACTGGTCTTAGATTTGGGGTCATGGTAAAAATTCTGTAAAGAACTGTAGAAGAAATAAACAATGTTTTATAGGATGAGTTGTATAGAGTTCATCAATATAACAATTATATGCCATATTTATATCCTTATCTGCTAGACTTAATATTTGCAAACATACCATGATGAAAGGTCAACGGTAAAACTTGAAGCTCTTCAGTCCTAATGCAAAATTTGTTATAGTCTCACCCATTATATGTCTTTTTCATGATGCTGGGTTCTTCATATGCTTTTAGACTGACTCAAGCAATGAAGCCTAGTTGCATCTTCCATCTTTACACTTTATATAGACCCTCTCCTACTTCAGATTTAGAGTTGCTTTTAAAATCTTGCATGGTGCCAGTATATAAGGTTCTCCTTGTATAGTTGTCACCATATTTTCTTTCAAGACGCATGTGGCTCTGTTGACTTAGGCGGGCTTTGCACGCTGCGACATCGGTAACAATGTGTTACCGATGCTGCAGCGATAGTCCCGCCCCCGTCGCACGTGCAATATCTAGTGAAAGCTGCCGTAGCGATTATTATCGCTACGGCAGTTTCACAAGCACATACCTGCCGTGCGACGTCCCTCTGGCCGGCGACCCGCCTCCTTCCTAAGGGGGCGGGTCGTGCGGCGTCACAGCGACGTCACACGGCAGGCGGCCAATTCAAGTGCAGGGGCGGAGATGAGCAGGATGTAAACATCCCGCCCACCTCCGTCCTTCTCATTGCAGCCAGCGGCAGGTAAGGTGAAGTTCCTCGCTCCTGCGGCTTCACACACAGCGATGTGTGCTGCCGCAGGAGCGAGGAACAACATCGCACCTGTCGCTGCACCGGCATTATGGAAATGTCGGAGGCTGCAGCGATGATACGATAACGACGCTTTTGCGCTCGTTCATCGTATCATCTAGGATTTACACACTACGACATCGCAAGTGACGCCGGATGTGCGTCACTTTCGATTTGACCCCACCGACATTGCACCTGCGATGTCGTAGTGTGCAAAGCCGCCCTTAAAGTCCATTATAATATACAGTTTAGAACAGTGATCTGCCTGATTGTTCAGTTGGTAGTTGTTATCTAGCCTTATGCCTGCTTTACACGAGTCGACCGATCGTGCGATTTCACGATCGTTCGTACCCGCCCCGTCGTTTGTGCGTCACGGGCAAATCACTGCCCGTGTCGCACAAAGTCGTGAAACCCCCGTCACACGTACTTACCTGCTGAGCGACCTTGCTGTGAGTGGTGAACATCCTCTTCCTGAAGGGGGAGGGACGTTCGGCGTCACAGCGGCGTCAAACAGCCGCCGGCCAATAGAAGCGGAGGGGTGGAGATGAGCGGGACGTAAACATCCCGCCCACCTCCTTCCTTCCGCATAGCCGGCGGGAGCAGGGAAGCTGTGTTCATCGTTCCTGGGGTATCACACGGAGCAATGTGTGCTGCCCCGGGTATGATGAACAACCGGCGCCATTTTAATTAGACATTTTTTTGAAACTGAGCGACGAGTACACGACTCACGATTTGTGACCGATTCAGCGTCGCTCGGAGGTGTCACGCGAGACGACGTCGTGAACGATGCCGGATGTGGGTCACGAAAACCGTGACCCCGACGATACATCGCACGATAGCTTGTCTCGTGTAAAGCACCCTATACTCTCCCATAAACCGTAGCTTTCGGTCTGCCAAATGTTCCTAGCCTTGATAACGGTACTCTCATAAACATCTAGAATTGTGGAATGTTACAAAAGAAAACTCAATGGAATGCTCAATGATAGTATCACCAAACTATAAATAAAAAGAATTACAAAAAGTCAACGACAAGTTGCAACTAAAAGGCAAAAAATATATAAAAAAGTATAGAATTCTAAACTTCAAAATGTACATTATACTTTGTTGAAAAGTTTGAGAACTTTGGCCTGAGTCCATGTATTTAAAAATAGTAAACGTTTACGAAAAAAAATAATGTTCCAGCTCCATTAAAAGTTCCATGAATAATTCATTTTCCAAAATTCAACAAGAGATACTGTCGTGCAGTGTTCTGCGTTACACTCGTTGGGTGTCATGGCGGCATCAGAATCAAATCCCATTGCAAAGTCCAAAAAACTGCCTGGGATTCTTTAGGTGCAAAGCCTGTCATGGGCGTCGTCTGGTTCTGACTTTCCTGCTTTCCAGTTCAGCGAGAGTTAATTTCTGCTGGCCTGTGATCAGGTGCTGGGAGCTCAGGCTGCTGATCATCATCTCCAGCCTGTATAGTTCTGTAGACTGGGGCTCTATGCCGGATATAGTTTTTTGCTTCCTGGTTCATGTTGCTATCCAGGTTCATGGTGATCTTCAGTCTGCGGTTCATCGTTGTGCGCGAATCCTCCAGTTGTGTACTTATTTCTTACCCCTTCGAAATTACTTCCCAGTTCACATATAGTTTGCACGAGTTTTCGTTTACCCTTGTCTGTGACTATTTGTGGGGTGTTGGTTACTGGGCCTCCAGCCCGCTCCCTGGGTGGGGAGAAGTAGTTTCAGGGCTTGGACAGAAGACAGGGCCACATTTGAGACCCGACCCTGACTATAATCAAGTCTACCGTAGAGATAAGGGACAGCACAGGGGTCTCAATCGTAGGGTAATCCTAGGAGCCCCTGTTCCATCCATACACCCATGTGACCCTGTGGGTGTGAGGAAAAAGGTGAAGCGTTTCGAACTCTAGTTGCATTCTTTCTCAAAATCCGGTCAGGGAACTCTTGCCAGAAGTGGTCCTCATGGCAGAATTATGGCCCAAACCTTACCTTCCACCTTTGTCTAAGTGACTAATTGTGCATGAAATTATAGAAATTGGGGTGCAAAAAAAAGGCAGCAGCTACTTTGAGCTGAAGAGTCAACTTTTGAAATATTTGACCATAAAAGAAGGCAGTTTATTTTATGAGTAGTACAAAATGAAGGTCTGCAGGCAGCAGTGAAGCACGGTGGAGAGTCATGGAACCTTAGGGTCATATCTCAGCAAATAGAGGTGTGAAGTTGATGTGGAAATGTTGAAAAACATAGGCAAATACTTGCCATTCTTGCAATACCATCAGTGAGGCATCTGATTGACTCCAATAATATTCTGTAGCTGGATAATGACCCCAAATAGCCAGTCATGTGATTAAGAAACATTTTCAGTGTAAAAAGCAACAAGGAGTCCTGGAAGTGACGATCTGGCCCCCATGGATCCCTGATCTCACATCATACTGTCTGTCTTAGATCACATGAAGGAAGAGAAGGATTTACCCAAGCCTTAAGGCGGCGTCACACGCAACGATATATCGTGCGAACGCATGAGCGATCGCACCCGCCCCGTCGTTTGTGCGTCACAGGCAATTCGTTGCTCGTGGCGCACGATATCGTTAACCCCCGTCAGACGTACTTACCTTCCAAACGACGTCGCTGTGGGCGGCGAACATCCCCTTCCTGAAGGGGGAGGGACGTTCGGCGTCACAGCGACGTCACACAGCGGCTGCCCAATAGAAGCGGAGGGGCGGAGATGAGCGGGACATAACATAACGCCCACCTCCTTCCTTCCTCATTGCCGGCGGGACGCAGGTAAGCTGTATTCGTCATTCCTGGGGTGTCACACGTAGTGATGTGTGCTGCCTCAGGAACGACGAACAACTGGCGCACAGAAGGAGGAACGACATTATGAAAATCAACGACGTGTCAACGAGCAATGATAAGGTGAGTATTTTTGCTCGTTAACAGTCGTTCGGAGGTGTAACACGCTACGACATCTCTAACGACGCCGGATGTGCGTCACAAATTCCGTGACCCCCAACAACATATTATTAGATATATCGTAGCGTATGACAGGGCCTTTATGCACAGAAGATCTGAGGTTGGTTCTCCAAGATGTTTGGAACAATCTCCTGCCTTTCAGAAACTGTGTGCAAGTGTATGTCGAAGAATTGATGATCTTTTGAAGGCAAAAGCTGGTTATGCCAAATATTGACTTAGATTTCTCTACATTACATCTTGTTAGTAGATTATAATTAACTATTAACACTAATACTTTTGAATGTTTTCTTAGGCCTGCGACACACATCCGTGCCGCCAGCACGTGTTTGTCATTTTTTGCACGTACTGGCGGCACGGAGACACGTTAAGCAATGATACCCTATTGTAGCAGGCACACACACGTAAAACCACACGGAACGTGTGTCCGTGTGCGTTTGTACGTGTGTGCGTTTTTCAAAGCGCTGACATGTCAGTGTTTTCTCCCGCAGCACGGGTGTCACACGGCCCGCACTCGTACCACACGGGTGTAGTGTGGATGCGGTCCCGTGTGACACGCGCCGGAGAAAACACACGTATCAGAGAAAAAAACCCAAAACATTTACTCACCTTCTCCAGCCCTCCTGTCTCTGCCGCTGCTGCCTCTTGCTGCCAACCGCCGCTCATTAATCTCATAGAATATTTACTTCACTGCCTGGCAGCAGCAGCAGCGGGGAGACGGGAGGGCTGGAGACCGAGGATCAGCACCACGGACAGCAGCGCGGACAGCAGGAAGGACCAGGTGAGTATGTTAATTACTGGTTCTACGTGTGCTATCGCGGATAGCACACGTAGAACACACGTGGCCCGCACGTACCAGAGACACGTACTTACCACACGCAACACGCAGGGTAAATACGTGTCTCTCGGCACGTGCGTGATTTTCACGTGAGTGTGGCAGAGGCCTTATTGTGCAGCATTTTTTTCACCCCATCCTAAAAATTTTGCACAGCACAATATTTATATGTGTATATACTATGTCAACCTTCAATATTAGTTTATACAAAAAATGTACAATTTTGTAGGGTTGAATAGGCGAACAGTATAACATTTGCTCTTTAGAGGAACATTTACGTGTGGATATCTTAAAGCAAAAAGTCAATTTATCACTCAATTCATAGTGTCACAAGGCTGTACCTGTAGTTCCGGGGGTGTAGATGGGTTTGTCAGTCTGTATGAAGATATATCCACTTTGAAAAGACACCAGTACAACTTTATCCAGAGAGCATTGTGGAGACTTTACAGACACGTACACAAATTGCTTCTTGTTTGGGTCTTTTTCCAGATTGGTTGAAGGAATCTGAAGGAACCAAAAACATCCTCATAGACACAATCACAGGCATAAAGGAGGACAGCTTACTCACCTTGCACATGAATGCGCATCGTCAGAGGATGATCTCACTCACCTCTCCACTGCCATCGTGTCCGACACTGTATTTCGGCTCAGTGCACATGATCCCGGACTCTCGGTTATGCGATCTACCTCAGTTTGAAGCTGGTACGCGTACACCTAGCTTCATAGTGCGCATAACCGAAACTCTGGGGTCAAGCGCACTGAGCCAATATCCAGTGTCGGGCGGCGATGGCAGCGGAGAGGTGAGTGAGATCATCCTGTGACGCTGCGCATTCATTACCATGTTAGTACACCCACAGGGGAGTACTAACATGCTAATAGGGCCAACTAGCAAGTGAAGTAACGCCCTTCAGACTACTCCCCGCGCTCATTAGCATACGATAAAATATCTTTGGAAATACTTTTTCTAAAGATCTCTTTATGTATTCTCTTAGATACAGGGACAGTTAGGCAGGGATTAGCAATATGCACCCAGAACTCCTCGTAATTTTGGGTGCATATTGCACCTGACAGGTTCCCTTTAACTACGAGGAGCATTTCACAACCTAATAAATCTTGAATGCAAGCCCAACGACATCAATGAGTACTGTATTGTACTTTGCTACCCCTCTGGTGGAACCATAAGGCAGCCTGACAATTCCTACGAGGCTACCAACCAGCAGCAACACAATATGCCTCATGAAGACCTATAAGGTTTCAGTAGATGTATAATGCCCAAGCAAAGAGCAACATGATTCCAACACTGGCCACATTATTGAAGCAACGTGCTTTACTCTTAATCACAGTAGTTGTTCAGCACAACCATACTTGTAAAAGCCAACTTGGCTCCATGCCGTAATCGTGAGAAATCCAAGAGGTAGGTCCCATCGCATTCACCCTGCCCCACTTCTCTTGATTGACAGGTCTTTACCTCAACACACATATAGGGAGAGACCTGTCAGTCTAGTTGAATTGGGCTGGGATCTCCTGGACTAGTTAAAACGGTGAGGTTGATATTTCCGAAGTGGAGACCACAGGATATAGAGGTATTGTCAGATATGTAGCTGGATTATCAAAAACCATATTAGAATTGAATTGTGTCAAATGTTTGTTAAAAAGTGAATTAAAGTCACAATCTAGAGATGAAAGAGATCAAGTCACAAGTAGTAACCAGTAGAAACATCTAGAAGGGAATAGAAGAAAAATCTAGAGCGGAATCCAGAGTTAGGACCAAAATGGAAGTGGGCAATGACTATAGCACAAAGATACTAAAACTTAGCACTAGTGATGGGTGGACTCACAGATACCCGGAGTTGGCAGGTCCAACCTAGTTAGAAAGCAAAACCCTGTTTGGGCCCGGAATTGATCCCGGATATCTGGCTGGATGCTATTTCCCATAAAAGTCTCTGGGGACCAAAATCTGGCGCTTTAAAATGGTGGTAGAAGGGCTAGGGAGATTGGAGCAGGAGCGCTATATTTACTCTTTGCATGGCTAGAACACTACTTCCAGTGCCACTCATTATCCTTCATACATATTCATTGCTTCTTCCGCCCACTGCCAATCCCCGCGTCTCTGATTGGTTGCGGTCAGATTTACCCTTTGTGGCAGTGTGTCTGACTTTAACTAGAGGTGCTGCGTGTGCATCTCTATTGCTGTGAAAATAAATAAATATGATACCCAGCATAGATATAACATACAGCTACAGGCTGCAGCCACCAGCCATATGCTTATCTTGGCTGTGTATGAAAATAAGAGGCACTACATGCGGCTTTTGTTTGAATTATTTAAATAAATCATTTAAAAAAAATGGTGTGTGGTCACCCCCAATTTTGATACCTGCCATGATAAAGCCGAAAGCTGGGATCTGGTATTCTCAAGCTGGGGAGGCTCATGCTTATTGGGCCCCCCAGGCTAAAAATAGCAGCCTGCAGCTACCCAGAATTGTCACATCCATACAGTCAGGGCCAGAAATATTTGGACAGTGACACAAATTTTGTTATTTTAGCTGTTTACAAAAACATGTTCAGAAATACAATTATATATATATAATATGGGCTGAGAGTGCACACTCCCAGCTGCAATATGAGAGTTTTCACATCCAAATCGGAGAAACGGTTTAGGAATCATAGCTCTGTAATGCATAGCCTCCTTTTTTTCAAGGGACCAAAAGTTATTAGACAAGGGACTCTAAGGGCTGCAATTTACTCTGAAGGCATCTCCCTCGTTAACCTGTAATCAATGAAGTAGTTAAAAGGTCTGGGGTTGATTACAGGTGTGTGGTTTTGCATTTGGAAGCTGTTGCTGTGACCAGACAACATGCGGTCTAAGGAACTCTCAATTGAGGTGAAGCACAACATCCTGAGGCTGAAAAAAAAGAAAAAATCCATCAGAGAGATAGCAGACATGCTTGGAGTAGCAAAATCAACAGTCGGGTACATTCTGAGAAAAAAGGAATTGACTGGTGAGCTTGGGAACTCAAAAAGGCCTGGGCGTCCATGGATGACAACAGTGGTGGATGATCGCCGCATACTTTCTTTGGTGAAGAAGAACCCGTTCACAACATCAACTGAAGTCCAGAACACTCTCAGTGAAGTAGGTGTATCTGTCTCTAAGTCAACAGTAAAGAGAAGACTCCATGAAAGTAAATACAAAGGGTTCACATCTAGATGCAAACCATTCATCAATTCCAAAAATAGACAGGCCAGAATTAAATTTGCTGAAAAACACCTCGTGAAGCCAGCTCAGTTCTGGAAAAGTATTCTATGGACAGATGAGACAAAGATCAACCTGTACCAGAATGATGGGAAGAAAAAAGTTTGGAGAAGAAAGGGAACGGCACATGATCCAAGGCACACCACATCCTCTGTAAAACATGGTGGAGGCAACGTGATGGCATGGGCATGCATGGCTTTCAATGGCACTGGGTCACTTGTGTTTATTGATGACATAACAGCAGACAAGAGTAGCCGGATGAATTCTGAAGTGTACCGGGATATACTTTCAGCCCAGATTCAGCCAAATGCCGCAAAGTTGATCGGACGGCGCTTCATAGTACAGATGGACAATGACCCCAAGCATACAGCCAAAGCTACCCAGGAGTTCATGAGTGCAAAAAAGTGGAACATTCTGCAATGGCTAAGTCAATCACCAGATCTTAACCCAATTGAGCATGCATTTCACTTGCTCAAATCCAGACTTAAGACGGAAAGACCCACAAACAAGCAAGACCTGAAGGCTGCGGCTGTAAAGGCCTGGCAAAGCATTAAGAAGAAGGAAACCCAGCGTTTGGTGATGTCCATGGGTTCCAGACTTAAGGCAGTGATTGCCTCCAAAGGATTCGCAACAAAATATTGAAAATAAAAATATTTTGTTTGCGTTTGGTTTATTTGTCCAATTACTTTTGACCTCCTAAAATGTGGAGTGTTTGTAAAGAAATGTGTACAATTCCTACAATTTCTATCAGATATTTTTGTTCAAACCTTCAAATTAAACGTTACAATCTGCACTTGAATTCTGTTGTAGAGGTTTCATTTCAAATCCAATGTGGTGGCATGCAGAGCCCAACTCGCCAAAATTGTGTCACTGTCCAAATATTTCTGGACCTAACTGTATGATTCGACAATTCCAGAACTTAACCAAGCTAATCTCTATTACCCAGGTGCGGTGATAATCGGTGTATTACGAGGTTAATAACAGCTCACAACTGCCACTAAGCCCTAGATTAGTAACAGGAGGCATCTATGAGACCCCCCATTACTAATCTGCAATTAAGAAGAAATAAACACAAACACCAAAAAAAACTTTGCTTGAAATCAAATTCAAAAAACACCCTCTTTCACCATTTTATTAACTCCCAAAATGCCCAGGTCTGATATAATCTACTGAAGGTCTCACAACGATTCCAGCTGTGCTACATCTGAAGTGACAATGCATGGTCATAGAATATGACTGTGCTCTGTGAACTTCATGCAGAGAATGAGCAGTGCAATGAGCGGTCACTCAGGTTATTTACGGTCACAGCTCAAGGTTCCCACGGTCCTCCACCTGTGATCGCAGGTAACCTCACCTGAGGTCACTCACTTAAATGAGGTCACTTAAAATCATATTACCTGCGATCACAGGTGGAGGACTGTGGGAACCAGGAGCTGGGACAGCAAATATCCTGAGTAATGTCAACATTCATCGTGCGGTTCATTCTCTGCTTGAAGCTCACAGCGGGCAGTCATGTTTTATGGCCGCGCAGTGTCACTTCAGATGTAGCACAGCTGGAATCTCTGTGGGACCTTGTGTGGATTGCGTCGGACCTGGATGTTTTGGGGGTTATCAAGGGGGTGAAACAAGATGGTATTTTTTGTATTTTATTTCAAATAAAGGATTTTTTTCGGTGTGTGTGTTTATTTCTTTTTACTTACAGATTATTAATGGGAGAGTGTTCTCATAGACACCTGCCTTTACTAGTCTAGGGCTTAGTGGCAGCTGTGAGCTGTTATTAACCTCTTATTAGCCCAATTGCTACCACACCTGGGAAATCGGGATAAGCACGGTAAAGTTCCGGGATTGTCGCATCTAATGAGTGCAACAATCCTGGACAGCTGCAGACTGCTATTTTTTAAGCTGGGGGGCAATAAGCATCGGTCTCCTCAGGCTGAGAATATCAGCCCCTAGCTGTCAGACTTTATCATTGCTGGGTATCAAAAGTGGGGGATGGTGGACCGCACAGTGTTTTTAAAAAAAGACGCCTGGGGTCTTTCTTATTTTGATACACAGCCAAGATAAGCACACAGCTGGGGGCTGAAACCTCTAGCTGTATGCTTTATCTGTGCTAGGTATCATAATATGGGAATACTCTACTCCAATTTTTTTTATATATTTTTTTTTACACCATGACATAGACACACACATAGAGCCTGTCATTACAAGCAGTAAGACACGCTGTCACACATCTGACTGCAACCAATTAGAGACGTCGGGACAGATGGTGGGCGGGGAAAGCAGTGAATATGTATGAAGCTAATGAGTGGCCCTGGAAGTAGAATAAGCGATCCTGGAAGCAGTTACAGCCATGCCAGAGACTCTGTAAGTATAGCGCGTTTGCTTTATTCTTATGTTATTTATTTTTCCTTTATTTTTTTTTACCTGAGTTGCCGAACTCCGATCATTATTTGGAGTTCCCTGAGAATTCCGGGCCCGACACTAGAATACTTTTGAACCTATGTGAATCCAGACTTTTAGACTTTAGAGTCCGGGTCCGCCCATCACTACTCAGGACTTTGACATTGGTTCATTGATTAAAAACCTCCCACTGATGGACATCTTTATAAAATGTTGGCTAGTAGAACAAAATGAAGAGCCCACTAGAGATGGTTGAACATTGATTTGAGGTGCTGTAATCTTACCGTCATCTTAACAGATCCAAAGAACTGGTTATTGCTGTTTACTGACACTCTGCCGGTGACTAAAGTGAATTTCTTCCGGGGGAAGTCGAAGACTGAGATGTCAGCATCAAACCCTGTACCCTGTCCATCTACTATAATGGTCTCTTCGCTGTCCACACGCAGCACATTGGGTGTTATCAGGCTGCATCTAATAGAACAAAAAACATGGATAGAAAAGATCAATATTTCCAATCTGCCCAAACATTCCCAATCTGCCACCCTTTAAATTGATTATGTCTGGTATTCCAGCTCAGCTCCTAATACTGTACACCATCTAGAGGGATATTAGAAGCTTTTAATGCTACAAAACCTGTGATTTATCATGATTTAACTGATATTGTTGTGAGAATACAATATTTTTTATGTGCTTTGCTACTGTGAGAATACAATGTCTTTTCTATTACTAAGTTTATTTTTATATATATATATATATATATATATATATATATATATATATATATATATATATATATATATATAAAACAAGAGATTGCAAGTATGTCTATGCCAAAGTCAGCAGCTGCAGACTGATACAAAGGAATGGAATGCAGATGTTGATAACAAAGACTGGCTATCTGCGCAACTCCAAATTTATGGCTGAGGTGCTATGTACCAAAAACTCTGCAGGATATGGAGTTGGAACACAGGAGGGGCTGGAGTGGAAGTCCTAAAAAAATGGATAAACGTCACAGGTTTTCTGCATATGCTTTAATATGGCCAATGGCATACTTAGGAATTTTACTAAAATATAAATCCATTACCGTTCTATAAAAAAATTTGAAAAAATAAAGCAGATCACATGGGCACCTTCACTGAGAAGGAATTCATATCAGATGTTATCTGTGTGGTCTGGATTCCTATGCCGACTCTTTGAGACCTCAATTTGGGATTACAGCGGACATTCATGGTTAAAAAGAAGATTTCCAGAAAATTATGGAATTTCTCCTTGACATTGTGACTGTGTGGACATTACCACCTCTAAAAAATCAAGTCACCAAAGACCATATGGCAAAACTATGGTAAATTGTTCTGAGAACAGACTTAGGCGGGCTTTGCACACTACGACATCGCAGGTGCGATGTCGGTGGGGTCAAATTGAAAATGACGCACTTCCGGCATCGCATGCGACATCGTAGTGTGTAAAGTCTCGATGATACGATTAACGAGCGCAAAAGCGTCGTAATCATATCATCGGTGCAGCGTCGGCGTAATCCATGATTACGCTGACGCTGTTACGAACCGGCGCCGCCATAGCCGCAAGCAGCCTGCTGCGGTTCCTGTTGCGCCCAGGCGCCGGCTGCCGTTCTTGGCCGTGCCTCGGGTGGTCCAGTTGGCTGTTCCTTCCACCACGTCTAAGTGTGGAGAGGCGGCTAGTGCGCATGCGTGCACCGATTTACCCCAGCCAGAGTTTAAACCCGGTGTTTTGCCTAGTGAGCATGCTCAGCCTGTTTGTGTTATGTCTGAAACTAAGTCCTCAGTTCAGGCTACTGAGCATGCTCAAACTGATAGTCTGCTTTCTAAGCCTGTGGCTCAGGCTACTGAGCATGCTCAGGCACTTAGTGCATCAGAGGCTAGGTCCGGTAAGGACCTCACTGAGCATGTCCGTGAGGTGGCAGGCCCTGATAGGGCAGAGGGTGTCAGGTGTCCTGATGACGTGGCAACTCCGGACTGGCTCGCAGAGGCCCGCCCCTATGATCTGGCACCTCAGTATTGGTCGTCAGACGATGACTGGTGAAGTGTTTGGGGCGTGGCTGCCATGAGGTCATCAATGACGTGGCGGTTCCGGATAGGTCGCATGTGACGTCACTGATGACATGGCACTCTGCTATTGGACCTTGGTGGTTCCACCCTGGGTTTGGGGCGGACCCAGGTTATAAAAGGGGCTGGAGACAACATGGAGGTGTGCAATCTTCACTTTTGCTCAGTCAGAGCACACCTCCATGTTAGAGCTTCATTGCGGCATAAACCTATGTTGGGAAGCGGTAGGTAGGGTTAGGCGAACGGGGCCTGTCACGCCAAGATTCGTGGCTCGGCACATCAGGGTCAGGCGCCGTGCTTCCCTCATGCCGTTCCAGTCTTGCTATAGCAGCCCAGTGGCGTTAACTGGGCTGCGGCTGCTGTGCTTCCTGTCCGATTGTGCCCCCTACGCACACGGACAACGCACCTGCTGCGCCACCTGTCTGATTGTGCCCCCTACACACACGGACAACGCACCTGCTGCGCCACCTGTCCGATTGTGCCCCCTATGCACACGGACAACGCACCTGCTGCGCCACCTGTCCGGTTGTGCCCCCTACGCGCACGGACAGCGTACTCCAGGACCCCTGTGGAGTTAACAGGGTGTTCCTTATTTTCCTCGGCTTCCCGGTCAACGCTACTGGTGTACCCATCTGGCCTGACGTGTCCTACACACACGTGGCCAGTCAAGAGGTGGCCAGAAACGCTAATCGGAGGACCGCTCGGCCTGACGTGTCCTACACACGTGGCCGACAGGGCGCTTTCGTGGCGGTCTTCCGGTCAACGCTACCTGGTTACCACCCGGCCTGACGTGTTTCCTGCACACGTGGTTGGTGTAGCGCTAGGTGCACCAAAACGCTAATCGGGTTGTCGTCCGGTCTGACGTGTCCCAACACACGTGACCGGTTCCCAGAGTTCCTGGGTTATCTCAGAGCAGTCCAGCTCTATAGTCTCCACCTAACCCTCAGGTGCCAGCAGCTCCTTTGTCATCTGGAGCACGGTGGGCCCCGACTGGCGATTAGGATATGTACCCCCTGGTCCTAATCTGCTGGTCCCCCCGTAACAGACGCGACAGTCCGATGTAGTTCCTCGCTCCTGTGGCAGCACACATCGCTGTGTGTGAAGCCGCAGGAGCGAGGAACATCTCCTACCGGCGTCACTGCGGCTTCCGTAGGATATGCAGAAGGAAGGAGATGGGCGGGATGTTTACATCCCACTCATCTCCGCCCCTCCGCTCCGATTGGCCGCCTGGCGTGTGACGTCGCTATGACGCCGCACGACACGCCCCCTTAACAAGGAGGCGGGTCGCCGGCCAGAGCGACGGTCACAGGACAGGTGAGTCCATGTGAAGCTGCCGTAGCGATAATGTTCGCTACGGCAGCTATCACAAGGAAATCGCTGCTGCGACGGGGGTGGGTACTATCGCGCTCGGCATCGCAGCATCGGCCTGCGATGTCGCAGCGTGCAAAGTGCCCCTTAGGTTTTGATGCAATTTTTAACTACATTTCATCTTTTATATGCGGAAGAGAAGGACGATTAGAGGTTATTTCGATCTGACGATCAATAATGATGCTGTGCGTTATTCAAAAAGGTGGTTTATGGATTCAATGTGTTTCGAAGCTGCCTCGTGGCTCAAAACGCATCAGCAGAAAGAAACACATTTCCTTATGAAGAAGCGAGAGGTTCGAAATGCGTTGAATCAATAAACTGCAGCATCATTATTGACGGGCAGTGCAGAATAACCACTAATTGTCCTTCTCTCCGTTTATCAGCTCTTTGAGGCTGTGGATCTGCAGCAGCGGTCATTGATATGACTTATTTCTTTCACCAAAGTGAGCACATATGATAATTTTTCTTTTTTTCTCGGATACAACCCATTGCGCTGTTCCTCCCTCCTAGCATCTTTTATATTTTAGCAAAGCTATGGAAGCCAAAAATAAAGCTCACGATTAAAAAAAGAGGTACAATTAAGAAATGATCTAAGTATAAATTCTAGATGAGAGGCATACGTTAGAATTATAGATATGGAGAGAGACATAAGCCACACGACCTGCAAACCCTCAACTATGGAAGAGGATTTCTCCCAGTGATCAAAGGAAGTTCACAGTGGGATCAGATTGATGATTGAAGTCACCATCTTGATAATAGGAAGGAATCTCCTCCATGTGGACAATTATTAGGTGCCCAATAAGTTGTGAGCTGGAGCAATGTCTTAAGCGGGCTTTACACGCTACGACATCGCTAATGCGGAGTCATTGGGGTCACGGAATTCGTGACGCACATCCGGCCGCATTAGCGATGCCGTTGCGTGTGACACCGATAAGCGATTTTGCATCGTTGCAAAAACGTGCAAAATCGCTAATCGGCGACACGGGGGTCCATTCTCAAATCTCGTTACTGCAGCAGTAACGAGGTTGTTCCTCGTTCCTGCGGCAGCACACATCGCTGCGTGTGACGCCGCAGGAACGAGGAAGCTCCCCTTACCTGCCTCCCGGCCGCTATGCGGAAGGAAGGAGGTGGGCGGGATGTTACCTCCCGCTCATCTCCGCCCCTCCGCTGCTATTGGGCGGCGGTTCAGTGACGTTTCAGTAACGTCGCTGTGACGCCGCACGGACCGCCCCCTTAGAAAGGAGGCGGTTCGCCGGTCACAGCGACGTCGCCGGACAGGTAAGTATGTGTGACGGCTCTGGGCGATGTTGTGCGGCACGGGCAGCGATATGCCCGTGTCGCGCAACAGATGGGGGCGGGTACCCACACTAGCGATATCGGGACCGATATCTCAGCGTGTAAAGTAGCCTTTAATCTATGTGATAGAGGTCATCCTAAAAAAAAAATGTCCACCAGAAACATTGACAAAAAGTAGTTTAGTATTGATTATCCTCCACTTCTAAGAAGATTAACAAAATAAATAAATAAAATATATATATATATAATATTTTCTGATAGAATATTGGTGGTACTTCCTCGAAGACTTTTACTATTTTCTTAAAAGATTCAATCACCAGAGAGGGGTGGCTGTGAGTCTATCGAAAGTAAAGGTAGGTAACGTCTTGTTTTTATTAAGGGTCTTTAATCTATCTATCTGTCTATCCATCTATCCATCTATCTATTCATCCATCTATCTATCTATCTATCTATCTATCCTCTATCTATCTATCTATCTATCTATCTATCTATCTGTCCCTCTATCTATCTATCTATCCATCTATCCATCTATTTATTCATCCATCTATCTATCTATCTATCTATCCTCTATCTATCTATCTATCTATATATCTATCCTCTATCTATCTATCCTCTATCTATCCTCTATCTATATCTATCCCTCTATCTATCCCTCTATCTATCCATCTATCTATCTATCTATCTATCCTCTATCTATCTATCTATCTATCTATCCCTCTATCTATCCCTCTATCTATCCCTCTATCTATCTATCTATCTATCTATCTATCCCTCTATCTATCTATCTATCTATCTATCTATCCCTCTATCTATCTATCTATCTATCTATATATCTATCCTCTATCTATCTATCCTCTATCTATCCTCTATCTATATCTATCCCTCTATCTATCTATCCCTCTATCTATCTATCTATCCCTCTATCTATCTATCCCTCTATCTATCCATCTATCTATCCCTCTATCTATCTATCTATCTATCCCTCTATCTATCTATCTATCTATCTATCTATCTATCTATCTATCTATCCTCTATCTATCTATCTATATCTATCCCTCTATCTATCTATCCCTCTATCTATCCCTCTATCTATCCCTCTATCTATCTATCTATCCCTCTATCTATCCCTCTATCTATCCATCCATCCTTTACCTAGCTATTTTCAGTATTAATGTATCTATGTACAGTATATCTCTAGCTTTATCTTCATATTTCACGTATCTATGATAAATATATATCTAGATAAACTCTGATAACACTGAATGCCTTTATCTTACACTCCGTTACCAGTTCATACTCAGCCATGTACAGTGCATACTGATGCAGCATCTACAGTCCCTATATATATATAGTGTATATATATTGTATATATAGTGTATATACTGCTCAAAAAAATAAAGGGAACACTTAAACAAGAATTTTGTATTTTGGTGTTCCCTTTATTTTTTTGCGCAGTATATATATAGTATATATACAATCTATATATGTGAAGCTCTGATATCAGTTTATACATATACAGTTTATGGTATCTATACATATATACAGGATCTGCGTATACTCACGGCGGCTGCGCGTGGGACCCAATGAGTCCATATAGTAGAATCAGACCCAGAGCTGCGAGCCCCATGCTTCTTCCTGGGGTATGTGCAGTTTTGCAATGCTGGGGGGGTTATAAAGGTATTTCTTCTGCACTCCTGTACTCTGATCCAATAGCAATATTAATCAGTAACCGGAGACATTGAAGGATTAAGGTATGTAAACAGGTGGCTGAGGACAAATACAGAAATGTGTATTACAAAATCACTGCTGCTGGGAAATGACCCAACTCCAGGATAAAAGCTCAGTGTATAATGCAGAGCGAGGAGTACATACAGGATTATATGCAGGCTATTGCACAACAGCGCCGCTGGGAGACTGATATATACAGTAGGGCCACCTATACTGAGCGTGGAAGAAATCATAGAGATTAATACAAAACACTTAGAAAAATGTCTCCACACTTAAAAACGTCTTCTGCTTATTTCTTTCCAAGACACACACCAGACATACAAAAATCAGATCTTCCCCCTCACACCCCTCACCCATCCATACACGTCACACGGCTGATTACCAATATAACAAATAAATGGCAGCCGCCATGAGGAAACAAATGATTACCCACTAGAGAATGTTCACTATTGTTCAAAAAAACAATTGGTCATGTTAGATTTTTACCAGAACTCATAAGAACTGGCTGTACCATTGGTTAAAAAAAATCCAACTAGGCCAATGTAGATCGAAACGATGTTACTCACCACTGAGCAACAAATGACAGTCCATATTTGTCTCATGTGGATGTAGAGGTGGTCGTGTCCCTACACCGTTTTATGTTATACTAGCTGCAGTACCCGACGCTGCCCAGGACAGAAACTGTCTCTCTCCCTCTCTCCCAGTCTCTGTCTGTCTCTATCTCTGTCTGTCTCTTTCTGTGTCTCTCCATCTCCCTATCTCCCTGTCTGTCTCTTTCCCTGTCTGTCGCGATTCCTTTAGTGAACATACACACATAAATACACACACACACACACACATACATACACACAAATACATACACACATACATACATGCATACACACATACATACATACACACATACATATGTGACGCCCTGGCCTATCAGGTCACCACAGGGTATTGTGCAATCTGCCCTTCTGTGCAATATCCACCTCCTCCTTGGTTACGGGTCCCTAACCTTTGGTATTGCCAAGAACCAGCTAATCAAAATCCTAGGAACACTCTGCACCACACCCACCAGACACACCAGTGGATGGCCTGAGTGGAATAGGTTCGCCCACTTGGGGGGTTGGTTAAGGGGAGGTCAGGAGTGTCAGAAGACAGTCAGTGTAGTATTGGAGGTGAAAGTGAGAGGTCAGGAGCCGGGCTCCTTGGTACTACTAGGTATCAGACGTTGGTCTGGGCCTGGTAGGAGCTGGACCCCGGTCGCAGGGGGATCGTGACAAGGGGCACGGACTGTCGAGGAGGACCCCCAGCGGCCTTGTGCCATCACCGGGCAGGGGCCAGGGCACGATGGGGTACGTGGATCCTAGGTCAGGGAGTAGCTTCAGGTGTCCTGACAATTCACCCGACAAGAACGGAGCCTTCAAGATCCGTTCTCCACCCGCTCCAAAATCGGGGTACTAGCGCAACGAGGGGGATAGGACTTTCTACAAATATGGTCCAGAAAATCCCAAGCGTGAACCTTGAGAGCAAGCTCACCCAGTTAGCCATACTGGGGAGCGGGACCCGATTAGCTCCAAACTAAAGGGACCAACTAGAAGAGAAAGTGCCAAGGCTAAGGTCACAGACTAACAGGCAACACCAACGTGCACGGGATCCAGATGTGTTCCCCCCTCAGCGGCAGTGGTGTCCAGAACTTTGGTTTACTACAGTTGTCGGTGTCAGCGTTATTGGACTGAGTGAGTACGCAAGTGACCCTTACCGTCCAAACGGCACATCCCCGTCACAATCACCGAGTCCCGTGGCATCCGCCCCACCCGTGGAGGGGTTAAACATCTGGCTGCCCACACCATCACCACCGGGTACTCCCAACCGCAGCAGTGGTACTCCACCTTACCACACACCACGGGTGGCATCACAAACTTTCCACACCATCCCCTGTACATAACCCACCTTCGTTTGAGGAGCTGCATGACCCCGGGTCCGGAGCCCTCTCAAGCCACCGCGGATCCGGATCCGAGCAGCCTGGCTGCTGACGCAGGGGCGGCACACATGCACACACACATACATACATACATACATACATACACACCAGCATACATAAATACACACATACATACATACACACACACACATGCATATATGATGCCCCTGGACTGTCGGGTCATCACAGGGTATTGCACAATCTGCCCTCCCGTGCAGTATCCACCTCCTCCTTGATTTTGAGTCCCCAACTACATGGTGTTACCTACGTCAGCTAATCAAATCCTAGATACACCCAGCACCACACCCACCAAACACACCAGTGGACGGCTTGAGTGGAATAGAGTCGCCCACTTGGGGGATTGGGGAAGGGAGGTCAAAGGTGTCAGTAGGAGAGAGTCAAGTCTGAGGAGTGAAAGTGAAAAGAGGTCAGGAGCAGGGCTCCTGAGGAGTAATGTAGGTAGAAGATGGTGGTCTGGGCATAGAGGAGCTGGACCCCCAGTAGTGGCAAGGGGCACGGATCTGTCGAGGAGGACAGTCAGCGGCATTGCACCATCACCGGGCTAGGACCAAGGCACGACGGGGTACGTGGACCCTAGGTCGGGCAACCTGACAATTTACCCAAGGTGAACCGAGTCTTCAAGATCCGCTCTCCACCTAGCGCAACGAGGGGGATAGGACTTTCCACTCAAAATTGTCCAGAAAATCCCAAGCGTGAACCCTGAGAGCAAGCTCCCACACTTAGCCATAGTGGGGAGCAGGACCCGGAAAGTTTCAAACTACCAGGACCAACAGAGAAGTAAACAGTGCCAAGAGGCAGGTCACGGATCACCAGGCAACATCATTGGGGACGGGACCCAAACTAAGCTCCCCTCAGCGGCAGCGGTATCCAGAACTTTGGTTTATTCAGTTGTCGGTGTCAGCTTAATGGACTTAGTGAGTACGCAAGTGACCCTTTTGCATCCAATGACACTCCCCTTCAATCACCGACCCCCGGGGTATCCCCCCTACCCGTGGAGGGTCACAACTAATTACCACATACCACAGGTGGCGTCACAAACTCTATAATTCTCCCTTGTAAATATCCTCCTTCATTTGAGTGACCGCATGACCCCCGGGTCCAGAGACCCTCGATCCACCACGGAACTGAATCCGAGCAGCTTGTCTGCTGGCACGGGGACAGCACACATACATACACAAACATACATACATACACATACATACACACATACATACACATAAATACACACATACATACAGTGCCTACAAGTAGTATTCAACCCCCTGCAGATTTAGCAGGTTTGCTAAGACGCAAATAAGTTAGAGCCTGCAAACTTCAAACAAGAGCAGGATTTATTAACAAATGCATAAATCTTACAAACCAACAAGTTATGTTGCTCAGTTACATTTTAATAAATTTTCAACATAAAAGTGTGGGTCAATTATTATTCAACCCCTAGGTTTAATAATTTGTGGAATAACCCTTGTTTGCAATTACAGCTAATAATCATCTTTTATAAGACCTGATCAGGCCGGCACAGGTCTCTGGAGTTATCTTGGCCCACTCCTCCATGCAGATCTTCTCCAAGTTATCTAGGTTCTTTGGGTGTCTCATCTGGACTTTAATCTTGAGCTCCTTCCACAAGTTTTCAATTGGGTTAAGGTCAGGAGACTGACTACGCCACTGCAACACCTTGATTTTTTCCCTCTTGAACCAGGCCTTGGTTATCTTGGCTGTGTGCTTTGGGTCGTTGTCTTTTTGGAAGATGAAATGACGACCCATCTTAAGATCCTTGAGGGAGGAGCGGAGGTTCTTGGCCAAAATCTCCAGGTAGGCCGTGCTATCCATCTTCCCATGGATGCGGACCAGATGGCCAGGCCCCTTGGCTGAGTAACAGCCCCACAGCATGATGCTGCCACCACCATGCATGACTGTAGGGATGGTATTCTTGGGGTCGTATGCAGTGCCATCCAGTCTCCAAATGTCACGTGTGTGATTAGCACCAAAGATCTCGATCTTGGTCTCATCAGACCAGAGAAACTTGAACCAGTCTGTCTCAGAGTCCTCCAAGTGATCATGAGCAAACTGTAGATGAGCCTTGACATGACGCTTTGAAAGTAAAGGTACCTTACGTGCTCGTCTGGAACGGAGACCATTGCGGTGGAGTACGTTACTTATGGTATTGACTGAAACCAATGTCCCCACTGCCATGAGATCTTCCCGGAGCTCCTTCCTTGTTGTCCTTGGGTTAGCCTTGACTCTTCGGACAAGCCTGGCCTCGGCACGGGTGGAAACTTTCAAAGCCTGTCCAGGCTGTGGAAGGCTAACAGTAGTTCCATAAGCCTTCCACTTCCGGATGATGCTCCCAACAGTGGAGACAGGTAGGCCCAACTCCTTGGAAAGGGTTTTGTACCCCTTGCCAGCCTTGTGACCCTCCACGATCTTGTCTCTGATGGCCTTGGAATGCTCCTTTGTCTTTCCCATGTTGACCAAGTTTGAGTGCTGTTCACAAGTTTGAGGAGGGTCTTAAGGCCCCGTCACACTAAGCAACATCGCTAGCAACATCGCTGCTAACGAACAACTTTTGTGACGTTGCTAGCGATGTTGCTGTGTGTGACATCCAGCAACAACCTGGCCCCTGCTGTGAGGTCGTTGGTTGTTGCTGAATGTCCTGGGCCATTTTTTAGTTGTTGCTGTCCTGCTGTGAAGCACAGATCGCTGTGTGTGACAGCGAGACAGCAACAACTAAATGTGCAGGCAGCAGGAGCCGGCTTCTGCAGAGGCTGGTAACCAATGTAAACATCGGGTAACCAAGAAGCCCTGTCCTTGGTTACCCGATATTTACCTTCGATACCAGCCTCCGCCGCTCTCACTGCCTGTGCTGCCGGCTCCTGCTCTGTGCACATGTAGCTAGCTGCAGGACACATCGGGTTAATTAACCTGATGTGTCCTGCAGCTAGGAGAGCAAGGAGCCAGCGCTAAGCATTGTGCGCTGCACCCTGCTCTGTGCACATGTAGCTGCAGCACACATCAGGTAATTAACCCGATGTGTGCTGTAAGTAGGAGAGCAGGGAGCCAGCGCTAAGCATTGTGCGCTGCTCCCTGCTCTGTGCACATGTAGCTGCAGCACACATCAGGTAATTAACCCGATGTGTGCTGTAGCTAGGAGAGCAAGGAGCCAGCGCTCAGTGTGCGCTGCTCCCTGCTCTCTGCACGTGTAGCTCCGTGCAGTGGTAACCAAGGTAAATATCGGGTTGGTTACCGATATTTACCTTAGTTACCAAGCGCAGCATCTTCCACGCGGCGCTGGGGGCTGGTCACTGGTTGCTGGTGAGCTCACCAGCAACTCGTGTAGCGACGCTCCAGCGATCCCTGCCAGGTCAGGTTGCTGGTGAGATCGCTGGAGCGTCGCAGTGTGACAGCTCACCAGCAACCTCCTAGCAACTTACCAGCGATCCCTATCGTTGTTGGGATCGCTGGTAAGTTACTTAGTGTGACGGTACCTTTAATTAGTCAGAAAAGGCTGGAAAAATAGATAAGTAATCCAAACATGTGAAGCTCATTGTTCTTTGTGCCTGAAATACTTCTTAATACTTTAGGGGAACCAAACAGAATTCTTGAGGTTTGAGGGGTTGAATAATAAATGACCCTCTGAATAAACCTTTCACAATTTAAAACAAAAATAAAAAAAGAAATAACATTCACAATGTCAAATTAATTCCGAATGTGTAAACCTGCTAAATCTGCAGGGGGTTGAATACTACTTGTAGGCACTGTACATACACACATATATACACACATACATACATTCACATATACATACATACACATATAAATACATACATACATACACACATACACACATACATACACATATATACATACATACACATGCATACATACACACATACACTCAGCTTTATATATTAGATGTCTACTTGTAATGCAAAAGGTGTATTATACTAAACATATTATATACTAGCTGTACTACCCGGCTTCGCCCGGGTTAATAACTGTTGTTAACAAAATAGAATGTATTAACATTCCCGGGATAGAATGTATAAATAGAATGTATTAACGCCCGGGATAACAGTCTCTCTGTTTCTCTCCCATTCTCTGTCTGTCTCCCCCTCTGTCTATATCTCTCTGTCTCTCTCTCTATCTCTTTGTCTGTCTGTCTTTTTCCCTGTCTGTCTCTGACTGTCTCTGTCTCTTTCTTCATCTGTCTCAATCTCTTTCCCTGTCTGTCTATCTATCTCGTTCCCTGTCTGTCTATCTATCTCTGTCCCTTTCCCTGTCTATCTCTTTCCCTGTCTGTCTCTTTCCCTGTCTGTCTCTTTCCCTCTCTTTCCCTGTCTGTCTCTTTCCCTCTTTCCCTGTCTCTTTCCCTGTGTCAGTCTTTGTCTGTCTCTTTACCTGTCTTTGTCTGTCTCTTACCCTGTCTGTCTCTTTCCCTTTCTTTCCCTGTCTGTCTGTTTCCCTGTGTCTGTCTCTGTCTCCCTGTCTGTCTCTTTCCCTGTCAGTCTGTCTCTTTGTCTGTGTCTGTCTCTTTGTGTCTGTTTCTTACCCTGTCTATGTCTGTTTCTTACCCTGTCTGTGTCTGCCTCTTTCCCTATCTGTGTCTGTCTCTTTCCCTGGCTGCATTGTGACACACTAACATTCCATATAAGGGCGTGGCCGCGCATTCTTCTGAAGTTCTGGCTGCACTGTGGCTCCCAGCTCCATTCGCAGTAATGGAGGCAGTTTTTTTGGCGAATAACTGTAAAGTGCGGGGTTAAAATTTCCCCTCAAAACATAGCCTATGACACTCTTGGGGTCCAGACGTGTGAGTGTGCAAAATTTTGTGGCTGTAGCTGCGACGGTGCAGATGCCAATCCCGGACATACACACATTCACACACAGACATACACATTCAGCTTTATATATTAGATGCTGTTGATTGTTATAATTGCGTGTTAACATGTAAATGCTCCTAGCGGAGTGTAGGTTCCTGATGTAGCAGTCGAGGCCACAGGTAGGACCTAGCCGGCAGGCTTGACCAGTGGTGCATTAGATATCAGATAGGACAGTGTTACGTGGAAGTAGGAGCAAGCGGGTTGGCTAGCAGTGTGGACCTCATGGGGTGCCAGTTCTGGATAGGGTTCGAGTAAGAGAAGTTGTGGCCACGGTGTCAAAGGGAGTCAGGGAACCATGAGGTAACCTCAAGAAGTCCGGAGTGTACAGCTCACCCAGGCAGGCTTAGATAGTTATGCAACTAGACAGCCATCGGGTCCCAGAAGTGGAGGTAGGGGTGAAATAGAGGGTGGAATGAAAACACAGACCCGGAAGCTTGAGGATGAGTTCCAAGAAAGCAGGGGACAAGTTGAGAAAGAGTACCCATAAACAGTAGAATTAAAACCATGAGGAGTGAGGCAATGTCTGCCATAATGGTGTGAAGAATGAACTGAAAAATGATTTTTCTTGCCAAGTGAACTCTGGTGTTGCGTGTGTGTTAAGCCTGCTTTACACATTTCAATTTCGCATACAATAGTGTATGCGATTTGCAACGCCCCCATCGTATGTGCGGCACGTTCAATTTGTTGAACGGGCCGCATATACGAGTAACCCCCCCCCCCCCGTCACAAGGACTTACTCGTCCATACGACCTCGCTGTGGGCGGCGAACATCCACTTCCTGGAGTGGGAGGGACGTTCGGCGTCACATCGACATCACACGGTAGCCGGCCAATAGAAGCAGAGGGGCAGAGCTGAGCAGGACGTAAACATCCCGCCCACCTCCTTCCTTATGCATTGTGGGTCGGGAGCTGCAGGACGCTGGTAAGGTCTGTTCATCGTTCCCGGGGTGTCACACACTGCGATGTGCGCTACCCCGGGTACGATGAACAACCTGATGTTCAATTCTAGAGAAAGGTACGATGTGCATGCGATGAACGTTTTACCATTCAATCGCAATCGCACGTACCTGTCACACACTGCAATGTACCTTACGATGCCGGAGGTGCGTCACTTACGACGTGACCCCGCTGACACATTGTAAGATACATTGCAGTGTGTAAAGCGGGCTTTACTATACAAGGGGCTGCTGATAAGTCTTTGGCGTTGTGATCTTTTTTTTTTTGTTTCTATGGTAACGAATGTTACATCACATGAAAGTCTTATGTGTCTAATATATGTTTTCAAAGTTTTGCGTTTGTTGCTTATGGCAACAGTGTTCTACTCACGCGGGAACATAAAATGGTGGAGTCTAATGTGATATTCACAGCAACTGAGAGCAGAGTAAATAGCTGGCCTCACCACTCGACTTATAGTGTCAGCTGATTCCGTCAGGTGACCGCATCAGCTGATCATCGCCAGGTCTGAGAAAGAGAGAGAGAGAAAGAAGAGAGAGAGAAAGAGAGAGAAAGAGAGAAAGAAGAGAGAGAAAGAGAGAAAGAAGAGAGAGAGAGAAAGAAGAGAGAAAGAAGAGAGAGAGAGAAAAAGAGAAAGCCGAGAGAGAGAGAAAGAGAGAGAGAAGAGAGAGAGAAAGAGAAAGAAGAGAGAGAGAAAGAGAGAAAGAAGAGAGAGAGAGAAACGAGAGAAATAAAGTAGAGAGAGAAAGGAGAGAAATAAAGGAGAGAGAGAAAGGAGAGAAATAAAGGAGAGAAAGAGAGAGAGAGAAAGAAAGGAGAGAGAGAGAGAGGAGAGAGAGAAAGAGATAGAGAGAAAGGAGAGAGAGGAAGGAGAGAAAGAAAGGAGAGAGAGGAAGGAGAGAAAGAAAGGAGAGAGGAAGGAGAGAAAGAAAGGAGAGAGAGAAAGGAGAGAGAGAAAGGAGAGAGAAAGGAGAGAGAGAAAGGAGAGAGAGAGAGAAAGAAGAGAGAGAGAAAGAGAAAGAGAGAAAGAGAGAAATAGAGAAGGAAGAGAGAGAGAAGGAAGAGAGAGAGAAAGAAGAGAATGAGAGAAGGAAGAGAGAGAGAGAAAGAAGAGAGAGAAAGAGAGAAAGAAGAGAGAGAAAAAGAAGAGAGAGAGAGAAAAAGGAGAAAGAAGAGAAAGAAGAGAAAGGAGAGAGAGAAAGGAGAGAAAGAAAGGAGAGAGAGAGAGAGAAAGGAGAGAGAGAGGTAGAGAGGAAGAGAGAGAGAGAGAGAAAGAGAGAGAAAGAAAGGAGAGAGAGAAAGGAGAGAGAGAGCTCACAGTTGATGTCCGGCTCCTCCCCTCAGTGCATAATTAAATTATAATTATAAATATATTATAAATATATTATAAATATAATTAAAATTTAAAAAAAAAAAAAAAAAAAAAAGAAATTTTTTACCGGGACTAGAACTCATGACCTCATGCTTCATAGAGGAGCACTCTATCCACTCAGCTACTGCCTCTTAAAGATATGCAGTAATTTGGTAGTCTGGATTGCTGAAGTCTCAGCTGACCACGCGATTCACTTGATTGCTACGTGGAGCTGATAGAGCACTCGTGTTCTGTGGCAGAGCTGACAGTGTTGTGTGGATTACGTCGGACCTGGAGGGGTATTTGTGGGTTAATAAAGGGGTGAAGGAGGGTGATTTTTTTGTCCAAATAAAGGATTTTTCGGTGTGTGTGTTTCTTTACTTTCACTTTACGTTTAATCATGGACGGTATCTCGGGGAGACGCCTGGCATTATTAAACTCATTATTACCCCGATTTCCACCGCACCAGGGCAATTCGGGATGAGCTGGGTGGAGTCCCCCAGGACAGTCGCATCTAATGGATGCGGCTATTCCGGGTGGCTGCTGGGTGATATTGTTAGGGTGGTGGGCTCCCCATAATGTGGTGCTCTCCATCCTGACAATACCAGCCTCCAGCTGTGTGGCTTTATCCTGGCTGGTATCAAATATGGGGGAAACCGCATTTTTTTATTTTTTATTATTTTTTATTTTACTGCACGATATAGACCCGCCCGCCGGCGGCTGTGATTGGTTGCAGTGACAAAGCTGTCACTCAGCTTGGGGACGTGTCTGACTGCAACCAATCATAGGCGCCGGTGGGCGGGGAAAGCACGGAATAACTAGTTGACTAATGAAGCGGCAGCCATTTTCTAAAGAGGAAAAGACACCACAGATTTGTGACAGACGTGGAGCAAGGCGCCTGTGATCGGTGAGTAGAAAAGGGAGAGGGATCGAACGTAACTCGAACTGTCGAGATTTTAGCGAAAAGCTCGAGTTCGATCTCGAGCACCCCCCAAAATCACTCAAACATGAAATTGGCGAACCTCAAACCTCGAACATCGCTCATCTCTAGTCATCAGCAAAGACTGACACTTTACTATCAATCCCATCCACAAGGTCATTAATAAAGGGATCAAAAGGAATTGGCCGTAGCACAGATCCCTGCGGCCCCCACTGCTGACTATAGCCTATTTAGAAAATATACCATTCATGACTACTCTTTGTTTCCTATCTTTTAGCCAATTCCTTACCCAGTTGCATATAGTTTTCCCTAGTCCTTGCTTCTGGACCTTTATTATAAGGCTGTTATATGGTACAGTATCAAATGCCTTTGCAAAGTCTAAATAAATCCCATCAGTTTTATTACCAATATCCAGATTTGCACTTACCCCCTCATAGAACCCCAACAGGTTGGTTAGACACGACTTATCTTTCTTAAATCCATGCTGTCAGTTATTATATTATTTTCTGTAATATATCTTTGCATGTCATCCCTTAAAATGCATTAAAAAAGTTTGTATCCTACTGATGTCAGGCTTAGTGGATGGTAGTTGCCTGGATCCATCCTCTTACCTTTCTTAAATATCGGTGCCACATCAGCAATCCTCTAATCCTGAGGCACCAACCTTGTTACAAGTGAATCTAAGAAGATGAGATAGAACGATCTGTCAATTACTGAGATCAAATCCCTCAATATTCGTGAATGAATGCCATCTGGCCTGAAGGATTTGTCAATGTTTAACTTACTCAGACGCAGGCGTACTTCTTCTTGTGTTAAATTAATTATATCAGTTGGTGAACTTTGATTTTTGACTTGTTGAATGATCACTGGAACAGTCAGTTCCTTGGTGAACACGGTTGAGAAGTACCTGTTAATATCTCAGTATTTTCTTTGTCCTCTAAAATTAACCTGTTATTACATTTTAAGGGGCCGATACCATCCTTTGTTTTGGCATTAATGTATTTATAAAAAAAATGGGATTTATTTTAATGTCTTTGGTAGCTAATTTTGTTAGTGTGATTTCTTTTTACATTTCCTGTTGAGATCTTTATACTCCTGAAATGCTATTTCTGTATACTCAGCCTTCAAGATTTTGAATGCTCTTTGTTTTTGTTTTATTATACTTTGTCCTGTTTTATTCATCCATTGTGGCTTTTTTTTATTTCTGGACAACCTTCCAGCAGGACGACAACCCTAAACATTCTGCCAGAGCTACAATGTTCAGACCAAAATCCCAGTGAGAATCTGTGAAAAAACTTGAAACTTGCTGTTCACAGATGTCCCAATCCGATGTCACTGAACAAGAGTTTGTGGGCAAAGAAGAATGGGGAAAATGTCACCTGTAGATGTGCAAACCTAGTAGAGACATTCCCCAAAAGACTTGTAGCAGTAATTACAGCATAAGGTGGTCCTACAAAGTATTGACTCATAGGGGCTAAATACAAATGCAGGTTCACCAACCCCGAATGCAGCTCTAGTGGCTGTGAATAGCTGTGAAGTACAGCTATTCACAGGTGCCAGGTAGTGACGACAACTCTCATCAAAGCCGCAAGCTTAACTCTGCGCTCAGTGAAATCTGGCATTGCTAATCAGAGTTATAGTCTCATTCCGGCACCTGTGAATAACTGTACTTTTCTGCTATTCACATTTACTGGAACTGCATTCATGGATTGTGGACTACAGCGAAGGAGCTTCTTGGGAACATTTTTGATAATAAATTGGTGAATGAGAGACAGTGTGGTGGAGTCTAAATTCAAAAAACTTTTTTCCTTATGTGTGTTTTTTTGTATTATGGGGTTAGTAATGGGGGGTGTCTGATAGACGCCTCTCCATTACTAACCCCTGGGCTTGATGTCAGCTGACCCTATACAGCTGACATCAACTCCAAAAAATATGAACCCAATTGCCACCGCAAGGCAATCTGCAAGAGCTGGGGCGAAGAGTAAAGGCCGCTTTACACACAACGATATCGCTAGCAATCTCATTAGCGATGTGACACGCCAAGATCGTTGCTATGATTTGCCGAGATCGCTCATAGGTCGTTTTGTAGCGGTCACACGTACCCATCTCACAAACGACACTACATCATTCAGCGATATATTGTTTAACCAAGGCGGTCGTGTGGACACCGTCACACAGCATTCCTCCCAACGATTCCGGCAACGAACGAGGCGTATAATTATCTATAGCCTACACCCTGGAGTGTGATAGCCTCGCCCTCTACATGCCCCAACTTCCATACTGTCAGAATCTCCTACGATTTGTGTCTGCCTTATCAACCATGGCTGCCAAATCAGAACGCAGTTGGGACCACCAATCAGAGCGGAGGAGGCGTGGAGCATTGCTCGTAATGACACGCCTGCATCACTGATGACGGACGCACTAACGATGTTGTTCGTTGTTGGCAGGGTGTCAAACGTAGCAATATGTCTGCTGTGTTCGAAACGCCGAACAATATTTTGAAAATGAACGACGTGTCAACGATCAACGGTTTTCGCTATTTTTACGACCGCTCGGAGTAGCTCGTAGGTGTCACACGCAACGACGTCGCTAACGACGATGGAAGTGCGACACGAAAACCATGACCCCGACGACATATCGTCAGATAAATCGTAGCGTGTAACAGGGCCTTTAGAATTGGAGCAAAGGGCCAAATAACCATGGATTTTCCCAACCTTACAATTCCGGCTTACAGAAATGTGCTTTACCTTGGCTGGTTATCAAAAATGGAGGGACCCCACTTCATTTTTTTAAATTATTTTTTTTTTTTGTTCCCCGAGTGACCTGATAGTCAGAGATGCATCTAGGCGTCTTCCTCATGCTGTTTCCATTGCATTTGAGTGCTGTTTTTTTTTTTTCAATTTCAGTGATTTTCCAGAAGCTCAGACCTCCAGTTAAGGTCTTCAAGAAAAATACTTGAGTTCTTCATTGACTTCCATTATACTCGCTACTCGAGTCAAGCCCGTCCGTGCGTCCAACCTACTCGATTCAAGTACAGAGCACTCGAGCATTTTACTGCTCGCTCATCACTAGTAGTGTATGTTTATTAGATCTATCTTTTTACTGGAACAGACTCAATGAAGATTCAGGTCTTGATTCTGGCTGACTCCTGTTACCTAATATTTACTTGTTTCTTGGTTAACTAGAGATAAGAGAGAGTTCACCTGATAAGGAATTTCAATGGAAATTAAGCAAAAAAGCAAAATAACAGAACCAGACTATCCAAAAACAATTCCGAGTGAAATTCACTGAACCTCAGAAGTTACAATATTTATTTTTTTGCTTTTAATCATCAAATCCCCACATCTTCTATAACAGGGTTTGATTAATGTCCGTAATAAAGAATAAATCTGGTATTTCATATGTAAGGGCAGCTTCACTGACAATGACATCTTGCAGTTTTCTTAAAAGTGGCATGACTAATTCTAAAGAGTTTTTCTCTAGGATCAATCACCATGGAAGATGCCAAAGCTTCAATCATATGAAAAAGAAGGACATAAACGTACATTGTGTACTATTGTGGGACGCAGGTAAAATGGGGGTAGAGGGGTTTTTATCTGAACGGGTCGTGTATTTTATAGCACCAATGTATGCCCATAGATAAAATAGACATTTGTTCTGCAGGAAATAGTTCCTCGCTGGTAGTTGTGATTCTAGTAGGCTTTACGCGTTTCAAGCCTTTACCAGACCCTTTCTTAAACAACAACTACTTACCTTTTTCTGGTCTGTATCGGTTCCATACCAGACCCTTTAATAAACCAAAACTACATACTTTTTTGGGGCTGTAAGTGGTTTGCACTGGACCCTTTTTCAAGCCAAAATTACTTTCCTTTTTTGGGTACGTACTGGGTACAATTCTACAAATTACAGGACTTTCCCTGGGGGCCAAATACCCACTTTTTCCTAGCTAACATCTTTGATTGTGGGTTATATACAGACTCAAAACAGGTATGCAGTTTTGGTTAGAGAAAAGGTCCAATATGGACCCAGAACTAATGATGAGTGAGTTTCGAAATACTCGGATTCACGATACTCGTAACGAGTACTGTCTAATACTCGCATATTCATTCCGAATAGTGTGTGCAATGCAAGTCAATGGGGAATACTCGCAATGTAACAAGTAACCCGAATGCCGTACTATTCGCTACTCGCAAGAATAGTGTAGCATTCGGGTTACTTGTTACATTGCGAGTATTCCCCATTGACTTGCATTGCACATGCTATTTGGAATAAATACGCGAGTATTAGACAGTACTCGTTACAAGTATCGTGAATCCGAGTATTTCGAAACTCACTCATCATTAGTACTGGGTCCACATTGGACCTTTTCTCTAACTAAAACTACATACAATGGAGCCTTGGTTAACGAGAACAATCCGTTCTGGGACTGTGCTTGTTAACCAAGTTACTCGTTTAGCAAAGCAAGATTTCCCATAGGAAATCATTGCAATGCAGACAATTCGTTCCATAACTTGTTAAATATCCCATCCTGGTCCCCTATTGTGCCATTCCACATATGCACAAACACATACAAATACACACAAACATATTATGCTCACCTTACCTTCCGTTCCATCGCCGGCCTCCTGGAACTTTTAGTTCGCCCGTACAGGATGTGTATCAGGTAACCATCGCGACCAATGCTGGTCCTCCCGCTCCCAGCGCACTAACGTCAAAGGCAGGAGCCTCTTGCCTCTGATTGGCCAGCGCGCTGCCTTTGAGTAGTGGCTGACAGAGGAAGTTCCTCCCTCGTCGCGATGCTTGCCGATACACATCCTGTAGTGGCGAACTACAAGAACCATGAGGCCGGTGATGGAACAGAAGGTAAGGTGAGCATAATATGTGTACCTTCCGATCTATCGCCGGCCTTATGGTTCTTGTAGTTTGCCACTACAGTATGTGTATCGGCAAGCATTGCGACAAGGGAGGAACTGGTCGCGATGGCTACCCGATACACATCCTGTACGGGCGAACTACAAGTTCCAGGAGGTCGGCGATGGAACGGAAGGTAAGGTAAGCATAATCTGTGTGTGTGTGTGTGTGTGTTTGTGTTTGTGCGTGCTTGTGTGTGTGTTTGTGCGGACTGCAAGAGCGGGTTAGATGGTGGATGTATGGAACCGGAAGTGTGCACGGTGAGTATTTTGCTCGTACAGAAAAGCATTACTTCTAAACCGAGTTACAAATTTACAGCAAGCTTTGCTCATTAAGCAAAATACTCGCTAACTGAGTTACTCGTTAAGCGAGGTTCCACTGTACCTGTTTTGAGTCTGTAAAGAACCCACCAAGCAAAGATAACGTTAGCTAGGAAAAAGTGGGTATTTGGCCCCCAGTGAAAGTCCTGTAATTTGTAGAAAAAAAAATTGGTCATTAACTGAAAAAAAAAATATGGGTCAAATAGAGTCACCTATTTAATAAAATGCTGCAACTCTATAAATATTTATATTTTTTTTAATTAATTGGGATAAAATGAAGGGCATAGAGAAATACTTTATGGGGAATAGAAGTATACAGTGATACAACATCGCATCTTAACCCAAAAGATGGCGGCTCTGTTTTTGAAGCTTGATGTTGATGTTTTTTTTTCTTATAAGACATTGGTTGTAGTATCTTAATCCATGTCTTCAGTAATAACATCTGAGGTGTCCAAATTTGAGGAACTGAAAGTGATTTTAGCATTAATGCTGTGATCTATATTTAGCTGATGATTTTTCTTGAGAATGGATCTGGTGATTGTTGGTGATCGCTTTCATCTTCTCCATTTATATACTTGATTATTAGCATCATCACAATGTCATGGGAGTTACAGTGGAACCTCGCTTAACGAGTAACCCACTTAACGAGAATTTCGCTTAACAAGCAAAGCTTTCTGTAAATTTGTAACTCGATTTACAAGAAAGATGTGCTGTATGAGTAAAATCCTCACCGCACACACTTCCGGTTCCGTACATCCACCGCGCTCTGACCCGCACTTGCAGTCCACATAAACACACACAAGCACACACAAACACACACAAACACACATGCACGCACACACATACAGTATTATGCTCACCTTACCTTCCGTTCCATCGCCGGCCTCATGGTTCTTGTAGTTCGCGGGTACATCGCGACGTCCTCGCGGGGAACTACAAGACCCAGGAGGCCGGAAATGGAACGGAAGGTAAGGTGAGCATAATATGTGTACCTTCAGTTCCATCGCCGGCCTCCTGGGTCCTGTAGTTCGCCGCTCCACTCCAGGCTGTGCATCGGCAACCATAGCGATGAAGCAGGAACTTCCTGTCACCCACCTCTACTCAAAGGCAGTGCGCTGGCCAATCAGAGGCAAGCGTCCCTTGCCTTTGACGTCTGGTCACTGGCAGCGAAATTCCACCCTCGTCATTATGGTAACCCGATACACAGCCTGTACCGGAGAACGGCAAGTCCCAGGAGACGGGCGATGGAACGGAAAACGGAAGGTAAGGTGAGCATAATATGTTTACCTTCCGTTCCATCGCTGGCCTCTTGGGTCCTGTAGTTAGCCGCTCCAGGATGTGTATCGGTGACCATCGGCGACGAGGCAGGAACTTCTGCTGTCAGGCGCTACTCAAAGGCAGCGCGCTGACCAATCAGAGGCTCCTGCCTTTGACGTCAGCGCTCTGGGTGCGGAAGTTCCTCCCTCGTCGTCATGGTTACCCGATACACAGCCCATGCTACTGAACAGCAAGTCCCAGCAGGCCGGCGATGGAACGGAAGGTAAGGTGAGCATATAATATATGAGTGTGAGTTTGAGTGTGTGTTTGTACATGTTAGCGCGTGTTTGTGTGTGTGTCTGTACGTGTTTGTACATGTGTGGAATAACAGAGAGTAGTAGAATGAGCGTTTCCAGGCCGCGCCAATGACAACCAAATTTAAGTGGATAGATTAATGTTGCTTTTATTCCAATTACAGGTCTACGCGTTTCGGAAGGTACCCCTTCCTTCTTCAGGACCAGATGGCAAGAAAACATCTCATTTTATCTGAACATGAGATGTTTTCTTGCCATCTGGTCCTGAAGAAGGAAGGGGTACCTTCCGAAACGCGTAGACCTGTAATTGGAATAAAAGCAACATTAATCTAACCACTTAAATTTGGTTGTCATTGGCGCGGCCTGGAAACCCTCATTCTACTACTCTCTGTTATCTGCCAAACTGAGGGACCGCTGCCGTGACTTTGGAATTGTCTACACATATGCTGTTATAGGAGTTGTGACTGTCACAACCCCTATAGGTGAGTAGTACCTTTTTTCCTTCCTCCCCAATGCTACCTGGGTAAGACCCTATTGCGCTTCTTTTCTCCACAGTTTAATCATCTTACATGTGTGGAATGGCACAACATGGGACCAGGATGGGACATTTAACAAGTTGCGGAAGGAATTGTGAGCATTGCAATGATATCCTATGGGAAATCTTGCTTTGCTGAACGAGTAACTTGGTTAACCAGCACACTCCCAGAACGAATTGTTCTCCTTAACTAAGGTTCCACTGTATTTATATTTCAATATTGATATTTCATTATATGAATTCCACATTCAATTCTCGTATTTAGATTATATTGTCTGTGGTTTTATTTCTTTTTTGCATATTTGTAATTCCGAAAAAAAAATATTCAAAAAGGTCAAAAGTTTAAGAGAATACAGTCAAGTCCTTCAGAATTGAATTACATTCTTTAACAAATGTTTGACATTAGACAGGACTTGGGAAATTTTTTCAAACATTAACCACGTGGGATCAACTTGGTTTCTATATAAGTTTTCAAGGTAATCAAGTCCCAACCAATATTGGTTTCTTTAATTAACATTATCTCCAAACTGCCAAGAATGAATGAGAATAGTGGAAATTTGAGGACATTTTTAGTTTGTTGGTAGACATGATAAAATAACAATATTCAAAAATAGCAGCTGCACTAAAGGGAAGGAGAAAAAACAAGAATGTAGATCGTGAATATTGTAATGTGAATACGCATTACTGCTAAGAAAACATGAAAAAATTATGTTGAAAAATATGCGTTACTTAGCAAATAAAGGTGGCCAAATTTACTTGTGCCCAAAAACCACGTCAAGGTGTAAATCTCATCTGGGTCCTACTCTAAATCATATGCCTCTCTTGTCCAAACTGAACCATTATATGGGCTAAAATAGAACCTGCAAAAGGAAAATTAAAAACGCCTGAAATAACTGGGAGAAGTGCGCAGACAAAGGTCATGACTCCATAATACAAACTAGAAAAAATTGCCAGAACTTCCTAATCTCATAGTCTGAACTGGTGCATACTGAACATGACATACAATATTCAAAAGTAGCAGTTGCACTCAAGTAAAGGGAAGGGGAAAAAACAGGAATGTAGATGGTGAACATTGGAATGTGAATACGCATTATTGCTAAGAAAACGTGAAAAAAATATTTTGAAAAAGGGAGGCTTAGCAATTAGAGTATGACCCAGATCAAAATTACCCCTTGATGTGGTTTCTGGGCACAAACATATTTGGACACCTTTACTTGCTAAGTAACTCATATTTTTCAAAATATTTTTTTCATGTTTTCTTAGCAATAATGCGTATTATTCACATTCCACTATTCACTATCTACATTCATGTTTTTTCTCCTTCCCTTTACTTGAGTGCAATTTTTGAATATTGTATGTCATGTTCAGTTTGCACCAGTTCAAACCATGAGATTAGGAAGTGACGGCAATTTTTTTAAGATGATAAAATAACAAAGCAGCTTTTTATTGTGGCTTGCCTCACTTTCTATATCTCAGGTCACAAATTGGAAAGTGCAGGTTCCACCTGCAGCACAGAGTATTTCAGTGGCATGATAATCTTGTAGCTGGAGCGTTACACAGTGGAATTAAAATTGTCATCCAGTAGCAGAGATTACTTTTGGAAATTAGTGTTGATATATTGCAGTAGGTCACAAGCTGAAAAGTGCAGGATCCGCTCACAGCACAGAGTATTTCAGGTGTATGGTAATATTGTGGCTGGTCACAGGCTGACAGTTACACAGTGGAAGGAGAATTGTCTTCCAGCAGCACAGAGTATTTTGAGAAATTAATGTTAAGATATTGTAGTAGGTCACAGGCTGAAAAGTGCAGGATCCACTCACAGCACAGAGTATTTCTGGGGTACGATAATTTTGTGGCTGGTCACAGCCTAAGGCGGGCTTTACACTCTGCGATCTCACTAGCGAGGTCGCAAGCGATCATACCCTCCCCCGTCAGTTGTGCGACACAGAGAAATCGCTGCCCGTGCCGCACAACCCAGACTTACCTGCCCTGCGACGTCGCTCTGGCCAGCGAACCGCCTCCTTTCTAAGGGGGCGTTTTGTGCAATGTCACAGCGACGTCACACGGCAGGAGTCCAATAGAAGCGGAGGGGCGGAGACGAGCGGGACGTAACATCCCGCCCACCTCCTTCCTTCCGCAATCCGCATTGCCGGTGGACGGAGGTAAGGAGATGTTCCTCGCTCCTGCGGTGTCACACACAGCGATGTGTGCTGCCGCAGGAACGAGGAACAACATTGCTAATAAGCAGAAAACGATTTTTTGTTTCAAGACAACCTCTCTGCGGCAAACGATTTTGACCGCTTTTGCGATCGTTTAAGGTTGCTCATAAGTGTCACACGCTGCGATATCGTTAATGACGCTGGATGTGCGTCACAAACACCGTGACCCCGACGATAATTCATTAACGATATCGTAGCATTTAAAGCCCGCTTAAGAGTTACCCAAAGAAAGCAGAATTGTCTTCCAGCAGCACAGAGTATTTTGAGAAATTAATGTTGAGATATTGTAGTAGGTCATAGGCTGAAAAGTGCAGGATCCACTGGCAGCACAGAGTATTTCAGGGGTATGGTAATCTTGCAGCTGGTCACAGGCTAAGAGTTACACAGTGGAAGGCCAGAGTCACACTTGAGCATGACTCAGCGAGTCTCGCATCGGAATCACCAGGGGCGGCCGCACACTATGAACAGGAGCTTCTCAGCTGCATATATTTCTATGCAGCTGACCCGCTCCTGTCTGAGAGTGAGCGGCTGTGTCGGGTGATCCTGATGCGAGATTCGTCGAGTCATTCGCAAGTGTGACTCTGGCCAACGGAGAATTGTCTTCATGCAGCACAAAGAATTTTGGGAAGCTAACTAAAAATTAAGTAGGTCACAAACTAAAAAAATTTCAACCACATAAGAAATGGAAAGTTAAGATGTGGTTTGGACATATGGTGTGGATGATTAAAAATTGTATTATAGCAATTTGTAAAATATACTTTTCAGAATTCTCAATAATGATGGGTTTGGGAGGCAGAGGACATGTTCTTGGGCGCTGGAGGTATATGACAGATATTTAATTACTGATTTTCATTTAAATGTTTGTATTGTGACAAAAGGAAAACCTGAAATATATACACCGCATTTCTCTCTCACGCTACCATGTTTGTTGCATTTTCATGTTCTGGTTTAAAATATATTTTTGATGTAAGAAAATCATTTAAGTCGTTTACAAAAATGTTGCTTCATTTAGCCAACTCTAGAAAGAAAGGAATCAACCACAAATGCTAGGCACGGTTCTCATGCCAAAAAGACTAATGCAACAACAGACTACCTACAGGGGCGTAAGCTTTGCGGTCTCAGAAGCTGTGGACACCAGCCCCTACTTCATATTGATTTTGCTGAAATGTATTGTCGGGCATAGATGTGCTGGTTCCCTGCATCGCAATGCATACTGCCAGCCAATCAGAGGCCGGCAGCTAACGTTGGCTTGCCTATAACAGATGGTGCATGGCAGTGATGTCATGTGCTGCCAGTCCCAGCATGCTGAAGACAGTTGCTGGCTTCTGCGCTGGCTATAGAAGATGACACTGCATGTCCTGGGAGTGAAGGAAGGTGAGAATAATCATTTATTTCTTTTTAAAATGTGGTGGAAAAAAACAGGTGGATATTATAACTGGAAGGGGCCCAAGATGGGGGATATTATACCAGAAAAGTGCCCAGGATGGGGTACATTGTTATAATAGGATAGGGCACAGGATTGGGGTCATTATTACAGGAAGAGGACAAGGACAAGAAGCATTATAACAGAAAGGGGCAAGAAGGGGGACATTAATACTGGAAGGTGCCAGAAGGGGGGTATTATTACAGTAAGGGGCCAGGAGGTGAGACTTTATACCGGTTTGCTTTCCCAGGATGGGGGACATTTTACCAGGAAAAGGCTAAGGATTGGGGACATTATACCAGAAAGAACCCAAGGTGGGGGACACTATATCAGGAGGCAGCCCAGAATGAAGGACATTGCAATAAGATGGAGCCCAGGATGAAGGAGCAGTATTACAGGAAGGGGCCCAGGATGGGGGACAATAGTACATGAGTTGGGAAAATGCCTGACTTTATAGGCTCTAGAATGCTACAATGGCCCATATATCTCACTAACAAGCAGATGGGGCCAAGGTCCAAGTTTTGCCCCAAAGCCCCTTGGACTCTAGTTACACCACTGTTTACCTACAATATCAGTGTGGCACGTACATGTCTCTAATTTTACAATTTAAATACTTGTGCAAAAATAGACCCAAACAATTAAATTCAATTAACTGTAATAATTTGCTTGCAGATTTTTGATTAAAGCACATTAATTCCCACCGCACAAAAATGAGCACATAACAGTGCCAGGAAGTAGGAACAAGGACCCAACTGCTGTAACAGCACAAAGTCCAGCGTGAGATGTACAGTTGCCAAATTGGAAACCCTTATCCAACCTGGCATTTTTCAGCTTTTCATTTTTGTTTTTCCATCCCCGTCTTCCAAGCGTATAGCTTTTTTTAATTTTTACATTGAGGCATATAAGAGGCATCCCAAACCTAACATGAAAATAAAAATAATATAAAAAAAATATATATATATTAGAGTTGGTATCATCTTAATAGCATTGACCAAGAGCATTATGTGCAAAGGTCAAGTTTGCCTATAATGAATAGAGATGAGCAAACTGGCCGTGGTTCGGCTCGAGTTCGGTTCGCCGAACGGAGGTCTCGTTCGAGTTCGGTTCGTCGAACATTCGACGAACCGAACTCGAACCAATAGGATATAATGGGAGGGAATCACAAACACATAGAAACGCATTATAAATGTACACATACAGTTAATAAACATTGCCATAACATTTACCGGTCCCCGCGATCCCTCCTGCACTCTGTCTCCTGCCGCTATTCCATCCGATGATCGCTGAATCCTCCCGGTGACCGGCACTGCCAGCAGCGATGCAGGACCTATCGTGATGTCAAAATAGCCATGTGACCAGTCACGTGGCTATTATCTCATTGGCTACAGACTGGTCACATGACTATGACGCGTCATGTAGGACCTGCGAGTGCATCTCTCCGGTACACGATGCACATTTGTGTATCGCCGTGTACCGGCGACATGCTGTAGCACACGGTCGACTCCCCATTCCGTTAGGGACTGGCTGAAACAGCCGGTCATTAACGGAGATCACCGTTACCATAGCAACGCAGTTAGCGGTGACGTCACCGCTAACCGTGGCTCCGGGAGCACCGTTGCTATGGTAACGCGTCTGTCAGCGTTACCGCTGCTACCACTGACAGCCAGCAGCACTGATCACTCACGGAGTGAAGGCTGCATGGGAAGCAGCGTCTTCCCCCATGCAGCAGTGATGGAGCAGAGCTGCATTTGTTGAACGAGAAAGACAGAAGACCATGGATCGTGGAGGGTTGACAGGGGGTAATAAAGATGGCGTCTCTAATGTGTCTGTGTATTTATTTCTATTAAAGTATTTTTTCTCTGTGTGGTGTCTTTTTTTTAACCCTTTATTGGAGATTCTTAATGGCCAGGTCAAACGTGCCTGACATTAAGAATCTCTGGCTTAATACTAGCTAGTAAAACAAAGCTAGTATTAACTCATTATTACCCAACAAGCCACTCGGCTTCAGGGCTGTTGGAAGAGTTGGATACAGCGCGAGATGATGGCGCTTCTATGAAAGCGCCATTTTCTGGGGCGGCTGAGGACTGCAATTCGCAGCAGAGGCGCCCAGAAACCTCGGGCTAACCTGTGCTGCGGATTCCAATCCCCAGCTGCCTAGTTGTACCCGGCTGGACACAAAAATGGGGCGAAGCTCACGTCATTTGTTTTTTAATTATTTCATGAAATAAGTGAAATAATTAAAAAAACCGGGCTTCCCTATATTTTTGGTTCCCAGCCGGGTACAAATAGGCAACTGGGGGTTGGAGGCAGCCCGTGGCTGCCTGCTGTACCTGGCTAGCATACAAAAATATGGCGAAGCCCACGTCATTTTTTTGGTGGGCAAAAACGTCTGCATACAGTCCTGGATGGAGTATGCTGAGCCTTGTAGTTCTGCAGCTGCTGTCTGCTCTTCTCCATACAGACAGACAGCAGCTGCAGAACTACAAGGCTCAGCATACTCCATCCAGGACTGTATGCAGAAGTTTTTTGCCCCCTGAAAAAATTATGTGGGCTTCGCCATATTTTTGTATGCTAGCCAGGTACAGCAGGCAGATACGGCTACCCCCAACACCCAGCTGCCTATTTGTACCCGGCTGGGAACCAAAAATAAAGGGAAGCCCTTTTTTTATTATTTCATGAATTTCATGAAATAATTAGAAAACAAATGACGTAGGCTTCGCCCCATTTTTGTGTCCAGCAGGTACAACTAGGCAGCTGGGGATTGGAATCCGCAGCACAGGTTGGCCTGAGCTTTCTGGGGTTCACTGCTGCGAATTGCAGTCTGCAGCCGCCTCAGAAAATGGCACTTTCATAGAAGCGCCATCTTCTGGCGCTGTATCCAACTCTTCCAGCACCTGCCTGCTATACCTGGCTAGCATACAAAAATATGGCGAAGCTCACGTCCTTTTTTTGTAGTTTTTTGGCAAAAAAAATAAAAAATGCTTCCCTGGATTTTCCATTGCCAGTGAAGGTAACACCAAGCAGTGGGGGTTAGCAGCCAGTAGCTGCTTGGATTACCCTTAGCTAGCAATACAAAAAATGCAGCGGGAGCCCATATATATTTTTTTTAATTATTTATTTAAATAACTAAAAAAAAATGGGCTTCCCTGTATTTTGATTGCTAGACATCACAGTGCTGTAAAAATAAATCTTTAAAAAAGATGACGTAGCGCTCCGCGGTATTTTTGATTCTCAGCGCAGATAAAGCAGACAGCTATAGGTTGCCACCCCCATCTGCCTGGCGTTACCTTGGTTGGCAATCAAAATACAGGGAAGCCCATTAATTTTTTCTATTTAAAAAATAGTTAAAAAAAAAATGACGTTGGATCCCCCCATTTTTGATAGCCAGCTAGGGTAAAGCAGACTGCTGTAGCCTGAAAACCACAGCTGGCAGCTTTACCGTGGTTGGGGATCCAATGTGGAGGTTCTCCCAGGCTCTTTTTTTATAATTATTTTATAAATATTAATAATTACACAAAAAAAGTAGGGTCCCCCCCAAATTGGATCACCAGCCAAGGTAAAGCGGACAGCTGTGGTCTGGTATTCTCAGGGTGGGAAGGTCCATGGTTATTGGGCCTTCACAGACTAAAAATAGCAGGCCGCAGGTACCCCAGACATGGCGCTTCACCCCAGCTCATCCCGTGCCCTGGTGCAGTGGCAAACGGGGTAATAAATCGAGTTGATACTAGCTGTAAGGTCACCTGACATCAAGCCCAGCAGTTTGTGATGTCATGGCGTCTATTAGATACCCAACATCATAAACTGTCAGTACTAACAAAAAAAAATCGACAAAAGAAATTTATTTGAAAAAACAGTCCCCAAAACATTCCCTCTTTCACCAATTTATTGTAAGAAAAAAAATAAAGGGGTCCGACGACGACTCTGGACCGTCTAGAATATGGGGGGGAGACACTCAGGGAACGTATCCCCCATTTTCTAGGAGTGCAGACCCTTCATGTGACGAGTGTGGGTGCAATTAATCTGCACTCACTCTCCCCGGGTCTACAGCAGCAGAGTCCATGTCGTAATGGTTGCTACCAAAGCTGCAATGCCCTGCTCATGAGGTAAGGGCATGCCTAATCAGGAGAACTATTCTACATTTCCAAATATTGGTATTTGCTGATATTATTGCTATTCCACCTACTATATATTGGGGATAGGATCTTGGAGATGGAATACCCCTTTAAGTCCAGTTATCCAGCCGAATGAATACTTAACAACAGAGCTCGCTATTTAGACCTGTTTTCTTGTGGCGTATAATGGACTGTCATGTTTGGTAGTCGTTCAGCAGGGCAACTATAAAAGCAAATCCCTCCATTTGGAAATGTAGTATAGCTCTCCTGATTAACTATGTTCCTTACCTCATGAGAAGGGCATTGCAGTAATAATAATAATTTATTAATTTATATAGCGTTATTAATTCCATAGCGCTGTATGTCTTTGGAGTGTGGGAGGAAACCGGAGTACCCAGAGGAAACCCACGCAAACACGGGGAGAACATACAAACTCCTTGCAGATGGTGTCCTTGGTGAGAACTGAACCCAGGACCTCAGCGCTGCAAGACGGCAGTGCTAACCACTGAGCCACCGTGCCGCCCATTTAGCTTACAGATGCATAACCACCACTCACTGTGTCTGAACACAGGAAGCTGAGATGACAGCCGCTCTGTGCATGCGGCAGCGTCTATTGTGAAGGAGAGGGCCGCGGGGGATCAACGCTGAACAGGTACCGTGGGACACCAGGGAACACCGGTGGGGTTATAGGGGGTGACCTGGCAGGTCCTGGGGAGGAGTTTTCTGTCGCATGTGTCATGGCACATGCGACAGAAATCAGAGGAGTAGGGTGAATGCGGCCGGCGCGCAGCTGTGCGCGCGGCCATCTTGGATTTCTGGGAGGGCATCAGGGTGGGCACTTTGGCGACACCGGGGGACTGGAGGGGACCGGGGAGGAGATTTATCATGTTTGTTCATGCCAGATGGGAGATAAATAATTTTTTACCGGCGCTGTCATTTACTGTAACGTGATCATCGGTGTACGGTGTATACCTGTGATCACGTGAGCGGGGACCGGAAAAACCATCCTGAATCAGGATCTCCAGGGTCTCAGCTAGCCCTGAAACCCCGGAGATTTTCTGACGCTGGGGGGCGTTATTCACTTATTTCTGCCTGCTGTTTATAAACGGCAGATCAGAATAAGGCTACATTAACACGACCGATCCATTTTTGCGGTCTGCAAAAAACAGTCCGGTTTTTTTCACAGGTGCATCCGTGTGGCATCCGTTTCCATTCCGTAGACGGTCCGTATGTCATCTGTTTGTCTTCCGTGTGCCTTCCGTTTTTTTTTGTGTACTGCAAAAAACTGAAGGAGGGTAAATGCATAAATTTACCCAGGATCCATAGCTTCATCCTACATGAGGCGGTCACATGTTCACTCCAGTGCCATTTTCTACTGCTTTTCACAGTGTAGAGCGCTCTGGTGATTTTCTTGTGCTTGTGCACTTCATATCAGTCTTTTCTGTCATTATAATGGCAGAAAGACACATAATGTCCCACTCTCCTGCATTTTGTAATTTTGCACCCTTTGGTGCCTTTCATGTGGCACTAAGGGGTGCTTAGCTTTGTATTTAGCCAAAAAAATGACGTAGGGTTCCCCCTTATTTTTGTAGCCAGCTAGGGTAAAGCAGACGGCTGCAGCCTGCAGACCACAGCTGGCAACCTCACCTTGGCTGGTAATCCAAAACTGAGGGCACCCCACGCTGTTATTTTAAATTAAATAAATAATTTAAAAAAAAAAACACGTAGGGGTCCCCCAAAATTGGATCACCAGCCAAGGTAAAGCAGACAGCTGGGGTCTGATATTCTCAGACTAGGGAGGTCCATGGTTATTGGACTCTCCCCAGCCTAAAAATAGCAGGCCGCAGCTGCCCCAGAAGTGGCGCATCCATTAGATGTGCTAATCCTGGTGCTTCGCCCCAGCTCATCCCGCGCCCTGGTGCGGTGGCAAATGGGGTAATATATGGGGTTAATACCAGATGTGTAATGTCACCTGGCATCAAGCCCTGGGGTTTGTGAAGTCAGGCGTCTATCAGATACCCGACATCACTAACCCAGTCAGTAATAAAAAAAAATAGACGACAAACACATTTTTATTTGAAAAAACACTCCCCAAAACATTCCCTCTTTAACCAATTTATTAGAAAGAAAAACAAATCCAGGTCTGCTGTAATCCAAGGGGTTGCCATGACGATCCACACTGTCCCAGTCAATGAAGAGCAGGATGTTCCCCATTGGCTGGGAGAGCAGTGCAGTGACCTGAGCTAACATCAATGGGTCAGCCCAGGTCACTGCAGGGGATGGCAAGTGCTGCTGTCAGCGAGGTACATTACCTGCGCTGATCTCCAGCACACTGACAGCACCTGTCACTGAGTTCAATGACCGCCACCTTCACAGCCAAGTATCGCGAGAGGCCCGTGACGTCACCGCTAGTCAGTCTCGGGTCGGAAGCAAGAGAAGGTGATGTGACAAGCGGCGGCCATGGAGGACAGTGACAGCGTTGAGGTCGGGATGGCGGGACTTCATCACCGCAGGTAAGCCGAGCGGGACCATGTGTGCAGAGTGCAGTGTGTGTGTGTGTGTGAGTGAGTGTGTGTGTGTGTGTGTGTGTGTGTACACGTACATGCTGCGTGCAGGAGGGGGCGGAGTGAGCTGAGCGGGGAAGTGTGGGCTTCCTGCACGTAACTAGGATAAACATCGGGTTACTAACCAAAGCGCTTTGCTTGGATACCCGATGTTTATCTTGGTTACCAGCTTCTGGCAGGCTGCCAACGATGGCTCCTGCACACTGTAGCTGTAAAAAGCCCTGCTTTTTGCTGCTAGAACCGTTCTCGAACGTATCTAGAACTATCGAGCTTTAGCAAAAAGCTCGAGTTCTAGTCCGATCTAGAACAGCCCCCAAAATCACTCGAGCCGCGAACTGGAGAACCTCGAACCGCGAACCGTGCTCAGCTCTGATAATGAATATCTTAAAAGCAAAATCCAGAAACGATTTCGGATGTGTGTTTATTCATTCTAAGTTCAGTCAATGAAAATTCCACCCGAGGCAGCAGAAAAGTTAGAAACAGCCCTTGTAGAATATTCAAATAATACAACCCCTGACAAAAATTCTGGCCTCCCCTGACTCTGGGGATGTTCATTCAGTTGTTTACTTTTGTTTAAAAAAAAGCAGATCACAGACGGCACAAAACTAAAGTAATTTCATATGGCAACTTTCTGGCTTTAAGAAACACTAAAAAAATCATGAAAACATAATGTGCAGCCAGTAACGGTTACTTTTCAAGACCAAACAGGGAGAAAAATGATGGATTTACTCAATTCTGAGTTAAAAATAATGGAATCACCCTGTAAATTTTCATTCCCAAAACTAGCACCAGCATCAAATAAGATTTTCTCATTAGTCTGCATCTTAAAAGGAGTGATCACACCTTGGAGAACTGTTGCACCAAGTGGACTGACATGAATCAAGGCTCCAACACGAGAGATGTCAATTGAAACAAAGGAGAGGATTATCAAACTCTTAAAAGAGGGTAAATCATCACGCAATGTTGCAAAAGATGTTGGTTGTTGACAGTCAGCTGTGTCTAAAATCTGGACCAAATACAAACAACATGGGAAGGTTGTTAAAGGCAAACATACTGGTTGACCAAGAAAGACATCAGAGCATCAAGACAGGAAACTTAAAGCAATATTTCTAAAAAACAAGAAATGCACAACAAAACAAATGAGGAACGAACAGGAGATAACTGGAGTTAATGTATGTAACCGAACTGTAAGAAACCGCCTAAGAGAAATGTAATTTACATATAGAAAAGCTAAACAAAAGCCATCATTAACACCTAAACAGAAAAAAAACAAGGTTACAATGGGCTAAGGAAAAGCAATCATGGACTGTGGATGACTGGATGAAAGTCATATTCAGTGATGAATCGCGAATCTGCATTGGGCAAGGTGATAATGCTGGAACTTTTGTTTGTTGTTGTTCCAATGAGATTTATAAAGATGACTGCCTAAAGAGAACATGTAAATTTCCACAGTCATTGATGATACAGGGCTGAATGTCAGGTAAAGGCACTGAGGAGACGGCTGTCATTACATCTTCAATAAATGCCCAAGTTTACATTGAAATTTTGGACACTTTTCTTATCCCATCAATTGAAAGGATGTTTGGGGATGATGAAATTATTTATCAAGATGATAATGCATCCTGCCATAGAGCAAAAACTGTGAGAACATTCCTTGAAAGAAGACACATAAGGTCAATGTCATGGGCTGCAAATAGTCCGGATCTCAATCCAATTGAAAATCTTTGGTGGAAGTTGAAGAAAATGGTCCATGACAAGGCTCCAACCTGCAAAACTGATCTGGCAACAGCAATCAGAGAAAGTTGGAGCCAGATTGATGAAGATACTGTTTGTCACTCATTAAGTCCCTGCCTCAGAGACTGCAAGCTGTTATAAAAGCCAGAGGTGGTGCAACAAATACTAGTGATGAATTGGAGGGTTCTTTTGTCTGTTTATTTTTCATGATTCCATAATTTTTTTCCTCATAATTGAGTGATTCCATATTTTTTCTCCCTGTTTGGTCTTGAAAAGTAACCGTTACTGGCTAGCACATTATGTTTTCATTTTTTTTTGTGTTTCTTAACCCTTTCACGACCGGCCGATTTTTCGCTTTCCGTTTTTTTTTTTCGCCATTCTTTTTCTGAGAGACGTAACTTTTTTATTTTTCAGTCAATATGGTCATGTGAGGGCTCATTTTTTGCGGAACGAGCTGTACTTTTAAATGAAACCATCAGTTTTACCATATTATGTACTAGAAAATGGCAATAAAATTCCAAATGCTGAAAAATTGCAAAAAAAGTGCGATAGCACTATGGTTTTTGAGATATTTTATTCACTGTGTTCACTATATGGTAAAACTGATGTGTGGGTGTGATGCCTCAGGTCAGTGCGAGTTCGTAGACACCAAACATGTATAGGTTTACTTTTATATAAGGGGTTAAAAAAAAATCGGAAGTTTGTCCGAAAAAAGTGGCGCACGTTTTACGCCATATTCCGTGACCCGTAGCGTTCTCATTTTTCGGGATCTTAGGCTCAATGACGGCTTATTTTTTCCGTCTCGAGCTGACGTTTTTAACGGTACCATTTTTGCGCAGATGCTACGTTTTGATCGCCTCTTATTGCATTTTGCGCAAAAGTTGTGGCGACAAAAAAACGTCGTTTTGGCGTTTGGAATTTTTTTGCCGCTACGCCGTTTACTGATCAGATTAATTGATTTTATATTTTGATAGATCGGGCGTTTCTGAACGCGGCGATACCAAATGTGTGTATATTTTTTATTTTTTTAACCCTTTAATTTTTAATGGGGCGAATGGGGGGTGATTTGAACTTTTAGGTTTTTTTGTTTTTTTTTAATTTTTTAAAACTTATTTTTTTACTTTTTTTTTTTATTTTACTAGTCCCCCTACGGGGCTATTGCGATCAGCATTCCGATCGCTCTGCAGTATCTGCTGATCACAGCTGGAAGGCTGTAAACAGCAGATACGCTGTCTTTCTCTTTTTCTGTGCCCCGGGCACAGCGAAAGTGAAACCAATTCATGTGTAGTACAGGAGTCATCACATGACCCTGTACTACCATGGCAACTATCGGGAGTCACGTGATCGCGTCACGTGACTTCCGGTTTCGGCGGTAAGTAAAACTTTACCGCGATTGCGCTTATAATGGCGCTGTCATGTATTGACAGCGCCATTATAAGGGGTTAATCGGCACGAGCAGATAACGATTCTGCTCGTGCCTAGCAGGCACACATCTCAGCTGTGAAAATCAGCTGAGATGTGTGCCGATCGCGGCATGCTGCCGCCGGAGGACCGCGGGCAGTAAGATTATGTCATTTAGGACGTAATTTTACGGCCCGCGGTCGTTAAGGGGTTAAAGCCAGAAATATGCCATTTGAAATGACTTTAGTTTTGTGCCGTCTGTGATCTGCTTTTTATAAACAAAAGTAAACAACTGAATGAACATCCTCAGAGCCAGCAGAGGCCAGAATTTTTGCCAGGGGTTGTGTATACACTTAATTTTTTGGAATATTCTTTTTTTTTTTAGTTTAGGAATGTAAAAAATAGATAAACAACTGCAAATAAGTCCCTTCCTATGTTATAGCAAACTTATGTAGAGTCTATCAATCATGATAATCCATGTTTCAAAATGTTATCATTTTTGCTTTATTCTAGTAAAATTATATTTGTTAGGGTTCACTCGTATCTGTGTATAATCCTCCAACTGCAATCTGATAAACAAAATTCGCAGCATGCCGCGTATGGTCGAGTAAAATGCCCGAGACTAGCCAATGCAAATCAATGGGTGAAAAAACAGATGGCACACGGACCGTCCACATACTATCCATTTTTGACGGATACATTATCATTCTGTTGCATAGAACATACAGAATACCATATGAATTTCATTTGTCCAACTTTTCTAAATGAGAATCGGATAGTAGGAGTGAACCCTAACATGGAGAACTAACATTTTATTTTTGGGGTTTTTTTTGTGCACCCTGCATCCGATCGTACTCTTTTTACCCCCAGTGAGAGCCGTTCAAACACTGCAAGCGGCTCGCACTGGGTCGTGTACTGAGTGTACCCGAGCACAACAATACTTAAAGCACCCGAACTCCAAACTCAAACACTGTGTTTTTGTAAAGTCTCTGCTTCATTTGAACACTGAACTTTACTTTTCAGGTTCTCTCATCTTTACCAAAAAGGCTATTTTTACCCCCATTGTGAACCATTCAAACACTTGCTCTGGGCCAAGCACTAAGCATACCCAAGTACACAGATGCTTGATTGAGTGGTTAGCATACGTAAAGCACCCGAAGTCCGAACTCGAACGTTGTTTTTTTTTTGTAAAGTTTATATTCAGTCCAAACACCGAACTTTACTGTTCGGGTTCACTTATCTTTAAACACTGGGTGTCTGGGACTCGAATCTGAACATAGTGTGGAGGTGGCCTGAGCTATAGCTTGTTTGTTCAAACGTAATAAAAATATCTGTGCATGTAAATAATCAAAATATAGATGTAGTTGCATAATTATCTGTCTGTCTATGTAGCAATTGCACAGACCTATAATATAATTCTAGTCATGAAGGGGTTACCAAGGATACGTGAACAGATGTACAAACATGGAAGTTTATAATGATGATCAAAAGTCTTATAAGTAGTTTTCACACAGAAAGAATGTATAATTAATGAACAGATGTATTTTACAGCATGCTGGGAAAAACTAAGGAGTTGAATACTCCTTACTCCCTGTTCTAGCTTCAAGGTCAAAGTTGTATTCTGTATAATTGAATTTCTTCCAATACACGAGATTCAGTTGGTGACGCTGACTCGAAGAGAACATGTCTCATGTGTTCATTGTCGGATTCATTAACATCAGCTCTGATATACAGCTAATTCGGCACCGGTCTCTGATACCCTGCATGAAGACTCCATTAGCAGTCTTACCCAAATTTCTCCCTTGACAATTTGGCGCACCCAACGTGGAGCCCTTCCAAGGATGCATTGCCGAGCTGCAAATACCGATGGTTTGGACGTCCTCCAAACAGGCTGATCACTTCCATCCCATGGGTGAGTGTTACATACTGTGTATTCACTACCGTTGTGGTTGGTTTTGGAGAGGAGGGAGTGACGGGCTATGTGTCCTTATCGGTGTTAAAAGGTACCTGATTGTGACTCAGGGGTGATGCCCGCTGGGGCTCAGTAGCACGATCCCAGCCCTGAGGTGTGGATAGAAAGTGTCACAAGGGATCCAGGAGGATGGTTGTTAGGGCAGGAAAGACGGTGGTGGCCGGATATAGCTAGTTAGACTGACCAGGTCTGTAATTAAAGACGCGGGGAGGGTACACCAGTGATCTTTTGTTTTTGGAAGATCAGTGACCCAATTTTTGGGAAGATGTGTGACTAAAGTTTTGGGATATTTTTTGAAAAATCTTTGTAAGATCAGTGCCCCAATTTTTGGGAAGATCTGTGACTAAAGTTTTGGGCTAGTTTTCGACCAATCTCTGGAAGATAAGTGCTCTAATTTTTAGCAAGATCTGTGATCAATTTTTTGAAAGATCAGTGGGCCAATTATTAGAAAGATCTGTGACCAGGTTTGGGAGAGACTTAGCTGAGCGGTTGCCAGCTAGTGTAGAGGTGTGGCCTTAAGTTCCGGCCGGGCTCTAACGCACACCGCATAGTCATAAATTAGCGTAATCTGGACACCACCAAGATAGCAAAAATGTTCAGACAGAAAGCTGAGAGGCCTAAAGGTTCACAAAATGTGTTAGAGCTAGTTGCAGAGAGAGAAGGGAAGAAAGCTGTACGTCATGCCTTGGAGATTTTTAAAATGTTAGAATTACCAAAAGGAGGTCGGTTACAACCGTCACTATGGGCAACAGCACTGAAAGCAAAAAAGGGCAAGTTAAAAGACAGGAGATTGTTGAATGATGCAGAATTGTTTGACAGAATATCGCAGGCATTGCTGTCGGAAGGATATATTGAGGTTGAAGATGAAGATGAGCAAGGGGATGTTGTGCTTTACTGTATGTTACCCGAGTCTAAGGACAGATCTGAGGGTCCTCCGGCAGGTTGTTTTGTTGCTGCCCCACAACCTGATCATCATTCTATTCCCCCCGTCCCGGAGCTGCTCATAGATGCTGCAGTCCCACCCACTAGTTAGAATCCCTTAACTCTTTCCACACCCATACCCCTGGTCCCTCCCATACCTGCAATGCCGTCTCTCCCCCCACCGGCCAGTCTGGCATCATGCTCCCCAGTTACCAATCCCCTCCCCTTGGATCCCCCTCCTTCCTCTGGGACACATGGTGAACCTTATTCCAAACGATCCCGGACCCGTCTGGAGTTGTTTAACCCACGATATGTTCAGTTGCTTGCTATGCCCGGAGGGGCTCAGATTTTGTTTAGGATAGGGACGGGAGATTTGTTGACACAGGAGATAGGGGTGTATGTTAATCCGGCTAATTCAAAATTGCATCATGCTGGGGGCATGGCCCGGCAAATGGTTTTGCAGGGTGGTCAGATAATCCAGGAAGAATCGGATGAATTTGTCAGACAGCATGATCGTGTTGAACCTGGTCATATTGGTGTAACTTGAGGAGGTGCTCTTCCGGCAGTCTATCTTGTTCATGCTGTAGGCCCCCGGTGTGATCCCATACATCCCCAGGATTCTGAAAATGTTCTCAGGAACTGTGTAAACCATTCAATTGTTTATGTCTCTAATCTGGATGTTACTTTGCTGACCTGTAGAAGTGTTTCACTGCCTTTGATATCTGCTGGTTTATTAGTTTTTTCTGTGGAGATGGCAGCAAGGGTGAATGTTGAAAGCATCATGTCTACAATCAGAGGTTGTAATCTGCATCTGGAGGAGGTCAGGTTAGTGTTAGGGTACCGTCACACTTTAGCGACGCATCAGTGATCCCACCAGTGATCTGACCTGGTCAGGATCGCTGCTGCGTCGCTACATGGTCGCTGGTGAGCTGTCAAACAGGCAGATCTCACCAGCGACCAGCCCCCAGCCAGCAGCGACGTGCAAGCGATGCTGCGCTTGCACGGAGCCGGCGTCTGGAAGCTGCGGACACTGGTAACTAAGGTAAACATCGGGTATGGTTACCCGATGTTTACCTTAGTTACCAGCGCACACCGCTTAGCGCTGGCTCCATGCACTCATAGCCACAGCACACATCAGGTTAATAAGCAAACCTTTGCTTATTTACCCGATGTGTCCTGCCGGCTCGTGTGCAGGAAGGAGGGAGCCGGCACTGGCAGCGTGAAAGCTGCAGATGCTGGTAACGAAGGTAAATATCGGGTAACCACCTTGGTTACCCGATGTTTACCTGAGTTACAGCTTACCGCAGGCTGTCAGACGCCGGCTCCTGCTCCCTGCACATTCAGGATTGTTGCTCTCTTGCTGTCACACACAGCGATGTGTGCTTACCAGCGGGAGAGCAACAATAACAAGCAGCGATCTCACAGCAGGGGCCAGATCGCTGCTCAGTGTCACACACAGCGAGATCGCTAATGAGGTCACTGCTGCGTCACCAAAACCGTGACTCAGCAGCGATCTCAGTAGCGATCTCGCTGTGTGTGAAGCACCCCTTAGATGGAGAACTTGCTGTCTATCATGCAGTAGCAACAGCTCAACGGGAGGACTCGGTTCCCTTGCCAACAGTACCTTATGTGTCGGTCAAGACTGACACAGAAAGCGGTACGGAGTACTCAGCAGACTCCGAACCCGACGAGGAACAGCCCACACCCAAAAATGTCCCCTTCAACCCCACCCAGTCAGCGGCATTAATCCACCGCCTGCCAGATCCCGAAATTAACCCTATGCAATTTTATAGGGAAATGCTACAGGTCCACCAGTTGTATTCAGCTGCTCAGAAGGACCTAGTTAATCTCACCAAGGTAAAATCAGGAGACAGTTTTTGGCCCTTAATGGAACCCCATCTCACAATGCCCCCAGACACTGATGACACCACTTTTCAAAGTGGACAACGGTATTGTGCCGCTTTAAAAAGATGGGCTAAAGATCAATTGGTGGAACACGCCACTAATTTGAAGGACATTGTGCAGGAGAAAGGGGAATCTGCTGAAAAATATTATTCCAGGCTCCAACGAGTCTTTTTAGATCTCGGGTTCACTGCAACCAATAAGTCACAAGCCACTTTCCTAATCTCCTCCTATATTGAAGGTCTGCAAACAGATCTTAAGGACATGGTGATGTTCACTCGACCCGAGATCATAAATCTTCCTGCCAGAGATGCTATCCTGGTTGTTAAAAGTTTTCAGGAAAGCCTGGTAAAACATCCAGCCCCGAAATCTAAAAAGAATACCCCAGCACTGGTGTATACTAACACACCAGCGCAGCCCTTACCACAGGTTATGCCCCAACAGGGCCCAAACTCTGTATATGTACCTTTAATCCAACAGTGAAAACAAGAATACTGCCCTATGTAGCAGCAGACACAGTTCTTTCAGCCACAGCATATTCAGCAGCAACCAAACCTTGTTGTGAATCCGTACCGGTCCAACAATAGATCCAGTCAGCGTTTTGACAATAATCAACGTGGCCAATAAAGCCAATATCTGATCTGTTGGCATTGTGGCCAGCCCGGTCACTTCCAGAGAAGGTGCCATACCATACAATCCCAGAGTGTGGCCGGGTACCCTCTAAACCATAACCAAAACATGCAGCACATAAATCTATAATAAAGGTGTTCCCTGTAGATTCAGTAATGATCTACCTGAAGCCAGGTGTGCCTTTTCCCAGAGTATCCCTTTAAATCAGCCCCATGAAATCTCATAAGATACCGCCCACAGTCCGGGCTGCACCCACGAGTCTTCCCCAACTTTCCCTAATGACACAAAGGGGAGCCCCGGACTGCTTGCCCCCTTGCTGCAGTGTTTTCCAGTCCCAAGCCACCCGTTCTAATGATGCCTTCCATTCCACCCCATCAATCTTACAGTTCCTGTCATATATGTTTCTGTAATAAAGGTTACAGTATTTACTGTGACTGTAATAAAAGTTCTGTCCATGGGCTTTCCTGTATCTGTAATGTTGTTTTTCTTTCTCTACCAGCTGTTCTGATACCACGCACCCTGACTCTGGCTGCCTGCAGCGAGACGTGGGAGCGACAGGGAAAGGTGAGGGCTAAGTCAGCTTAAAAAAACTGACGAAGTAGAGAAAAGAAAGAAAAAAAATAGTTGCAGCAGAGATTTACAGAGCTGCGTGTGTTTCACTTTTTACTGATAAGTGCTTTTCTCGGCTGGTAGGCTGGGTTTTGTTTAACCCTTAAAGTTCAAAATTTTACAGGAGATTATCAATAGTATCCTGCTAATACCTAAATAATTCAATTAATTTTGCAGGGAAAATGATATTTCTTAAAATATACAAATTAGTTTGTTTTTTTTTGTTTTTATGGTTGCTTTTGTTTTGTATTTTTGCATACAAACTGCCAATATTTTGTTAATTAATTTCCTTTCTTTTGTAGATACAGAATATATGCGAACCGTGTTGTTTATTGTAAGGTTTTAAAATTTTCCAGTAGTGTATGAGTTTTATTCATCGGTTGGTTAATCATATTATCTTCTGTTATAAAACTATACTACATTTTGCCAAAGTACTACATAAAAACAAAAAATAAAGGGGTGAAGATGATATCTATTATATTTTCCAGCAGTAGAATGCGCAGCAGACATATTGGATAGGCTTTAAAGCTGGCCTTTCTTTTGCAACAGTTATGTCATGTTTATTGGACTACTATGAAATATGTCTGTTATAAGAATGATCTAATGCATATTTCTTTTAGTTTTTGTTTTTATAGATGGAACAAGATGCTGGTCGATTCTGCACTGAATATGCTACGGTTTACACAACATAAGGTAGTTTAAATTTGAACCACTCTCTCCCCTCCTATCGGTACAAGAGGAAGTGACGTACTAATGCCTCTCTAAATGGGTGGAGCAGTAGTAGGTAAGAGTCAAAATGTGTATGAAGAATATAGATCTTTCCTGTTATCAAATGAGCTAGGTATGCTGAAGATAAACTCTAGATCTGAGCTTATGGAATCGGATGGAAATCCCTGCACAGGTGCAGCTGACCAAGAAGTAGTGAACGGGCCTAGAGTTGAGGAGTCCTTTACCAATGCAAACCAGGACCATACCTCAGTGACACCTGTCACGTCAGTGACTTCTGCCATGCCTTGTGTTCTTAAATCCCTACAGGAACAAGCAAATCAACAAGGAATGGAGTGCGAGACGCAGGGAGCCAGCTGACTGAGGAAGGTCTGTGGATAAAGGGCGGTAAGCTTTCTCTGACATAAGATCTCTTCTTAATGATGGCCCAAGTAACTTATGGACTAAAATCTGTGAAAGATGAATATCAGTGTGCACTGTGGGTTCAGTACCCAGGTAGGCAAACTCACCCAGTCTTGTAAAACACGTTCTTAAAACCAATGTGTGAAGGAAAAAAGGAAAAAACTGTAAAGAGTCTGCAGAAACACCCTGCATCTGCTCTACCCATTCTTAGAGACTGCAAACTGATTATAGATGTATATCATGAGCACGTTGTATGCAAGTCTGTGTGTGTTGTGTAGATTTCTTTGAAGGTTTGGTGAGAAGCATTCCAGTGCAAAAATGACGTCATTGCTGAAAATTCACATAATGCACCTGGTATGTAAAAAAACAACAAACAACAAACTAATAACTTGTAAACCAATGTGTGTTTTGTTTCTCTTTAGTAACAAACAAGTCTCTATGTAAAATGTTTTTTTGGTTTAGCACAAAGCACGTACAATTTTCATATGATTAACTAAATAGTGAAATAAACAAGTGTATTTTCTAATTCCAGATCCTAAATCAGAGTTAGTAGTATATGGTTTTCAGTCAGGAGACTGATTGATCCTAAAAGGACAAGCGAGAAAGAGCAATGAGTCAAGATTAGATGAGTTGATCCAGCTTGTCCCCAATACAGAAATTTTGATAAAGCTCAACGGCAGGACAACATGGATTCATGCCTTGCATTGCAGAAGGGTCAATCCACCAAAGCTGCACTGAGCATCCTGCTCATATTTATCCTTTTCAAAAATACCTATACAGTCTCAGACCATCATTGCCAAAACAGTTAGAAGAGAGGACTTAGAGAGCCTTGAGACATGGGAAAGTCCAACTACAAAGACTAAGAACTCGCCTAGGGGTCCTTGGTCTCAAACCGGTGAAAAAAACCCTTTCCCCTCTCCACCCATGCCTCTACGTTCAGTCAGGCAGGCTTTCCCAACAGATCTTTCTTCCTCTTTTCCTAAGGGAACACAGTACCCTTAGTATTTGGAAATTGCAGAAGTAAGTCTAAGGGGGGACTGTTGAGGGTATGAATTGAGTAATCTAAAATACTTAATTCAGCCATTTCATACAGTGCCTACAAGTAGTATTCAACCCCCTGCAGATTTAGCAGGTTTGATAAGATGCAAATAAGTTAGAGCCTGCAAACTTCAAACAAGAGCAGGATTTATTAACAGATGCATAAATCTTACAAACCAACAAGTTATGTTGCTCAGTTAATTTTTAATACATTTTCAACATAAAAGTGTGGGTCAATTATTATTCAACCCCTAGGTTTAATATTTTGTGGAATAACCCTTGTTTGCAATTACAGCTAATAATCGTCTTTTATAAGACCTGATCAGGCCGGCACAGGTCTCTGGAGTTATCTTGGCCCACTCCTCCATGCAGATATTGTTAGAGCCGTCTGCTCTATACCTTCTCAGGTAGATGAAGGATCGGCCGGTTGTGAGAGTGACAATTAACACACCAAGACAAGTGAAGTCTATAGTGAATCAAGGTTCTCTGTCTTTATTAGAATTGCAAGGTTTCTTATACCTTCTAAGCTGATTACGCAATATGAGACACGTGATATGATTATACAACTATTTTACCAAATATAGTTATTTGGGATATAAGCATGATATCATCACATAAGGAAAGGATTAATATTTTAAGCCAAGAAAGGATTAATATTTCAAGCCAAAGATATGTAATAAAAAGTGTTTTAAGAGATGTGTTCAATCAAACCTTGTCAAACAAGCGCCAGGTCAAGATGACCGTATAAAGAATAGCAGATGTGGGATAGAACATCAATTACTCATTCCATCCTTGCACAATGGATTGCGTAACGATTTCATAACTCTTTGCATAACTATATTAGAAAACAATGAACTTCTATAACTTCTATACTGGACTTCGATCTATACCAAAAAGATACAAGATGGCTTCTCTAACAATATTCTCCAAGTTATCTAGGTTCTTTGGGTGTCTCATGTGGACTTTAATCTTGAGCTCCTTCCACAAGTTTTCAATTGGGTTAAGGTCAGGAGACTGACTAGGCCACTGCAACACCTTGATTTTTCCCTCTTGAACCAGGCCTTGGTTTTCTTGGCTGTGTGCTTTGGGTCGTTGTCTTGTTGGAAGATGAAATGACGACCCATCTTAAGATCCTTGATGGAGGAGCGGAGGTTCTTGGCAAAAATCTCCAGGTAGGCCGTGCTATCCATCTTCCCATGGATGCGGACCAGATGACCAGGCCCCTTGGCTGAGAAACAGCCCCACAGCATGATGCTGCCACCACCATGCTTGAATGTAGGGATGGTATTCTTGGGGTCGTATGCAGTGCCATCCAGTCTCCAAACGTCACGTGTGTGGTTGGCACCAAAGATCTCGATCTTGGTCTCATCAGACCAGAGAACCTTGAACCAGTCTGTCTCAGAGTCCTCCAAGTGATCATGAGCAAACTGTAGACGAGCTTTGACATGACGCTTTGAAAGTAAAGGTACCTTATGGGCTCGTCTGGAACGGAGACCATTGCGGTGGAGTACGTTACTTATGGTATTGACTGAAACCAATGTCCCCACTGCCATGAGATCTTCCCAGAGCTCCTTCCTTGTTGTCCTTGGGATAGCCTTGACTCTTCGGACAAGCCTGGCCTCGGCACGGGTGGAAACTTTCAAAGGCTGTCCAGGCTGTGGAAGGCTAACAGTAGTTCCATAAGCCTTCCACTTCCGGATGATGCTCCCAACAGTGGAGACAGGTAGGCCCAACTCCTTGGAAAGGGTTTTGTACCCCTTGCCAGCCTTGTGACCCTCCACGATCTTGTCTCTGATGGCCTTGGAATGCTCCTTTGTCTTTCCCATGTTGACCATGTATGAGTGCTGTTCACAAGTTTGGGGAGGGTCTTAATTAGTCAGAAAAGGCTGGAAAAAGAGATAATTAATCCAAACATGTGAAGCTCATTGTTCTTTGTGCCTGAAATACTTCTTAATACTTTAGGGGAACCAAACAGAATTCTGGTGGTTTGAGGGGTTGAATAATAAATGACCCTCTGAATAAACTTTTCTCAATTTAAAAAAAAAAATAAAAAAGAAATAACATTCTTTTTTGCTGCAGTGCATTTCACACTTCCAGGCTGATCTACAGTCCAAATGTCCCAATGCCAAGTTAATTCCGAATGTGCAAACCTGCTTAATCTGCAGGGGGTTGAATACTACTTGTAGGCACTGTACATCCAAAAATGTGGTTTAGTTATTGTAACCTAACAATTTATAAATGATTTTGTCTCCTACTAACTCATATATGAATATATTCAATGATTTTCCTTAATACAAAATGCTAGCTATGGACTCTCTCATCTCGGGAAAGGTTTTGGAAGAGCCTATCCCATCAGGCTGATGTCTTTCCGGCCTAGTCTGCTAAGCACTGGCAGTAACAAGCGAGTTAACATCACATCTCAGAAACTAACGGACCTGAAACAACCGAAGCAGAAAGCGGCTGCTATTTTACCCATTATTCCAGAAGGTTTCTCCAAGTCAGTGCCACAAACTGTTTACATGGAGCCTCCTCATGTTTTGTTTTTTTTATCAAGAACAGATCATCCAGGTTCACGATGTGGCCCTAAGTGGACTGCCACTGACCAAGTATCCTCCTTTTTGTTTCATATCCGGAAAGAAGAACCATAGACAATTTGTAGCAAATGTTTTTTTTGGTTATGTGCTGATTTTAAGATAAGGTCTAGATTCAATCTTTCTTATCAGGATAATGTGCCCTAATGAAAGTAATAATGCCAATTCTAATAGCCCCTATAAATCATAAAGTTATTTTTAATAAATAGAATAAGTACTTAAGGGGGGAGCTAAAGCCTGTAGTGTTAAATTAAACAATAATCTAATGGAAGGCCCATATTTATATATAGATGTAATTAAAGTCCCAAGGGGGGTAGGTCACAAATAAGCTCCAAATAAAATATATCTAAATGGGAAAAATTTTAAAATTTAAGGTTGACAACATTCACGGATATCTTATTAAGGGGGGACTGTGGAGGTGGCCTGACCTATAGTTTGTTTGTTCAAACGTAATAAGAATATCTGTGTATGTGCATAATCAAAATATAGATGTAGTTGCATAATTATCTGTCTGTCTATGTAGCAATTGCACAGACCTATAATATGATTCTAGTCATGAAGGGGTTACCAAGGATAAGTGAACAGATGTACAAACATGGAAGTTTATAATGATGATCAAAAGTCTTATCAGTAGTTTTCACACAGAAAGAATGTATAATTAATGAACAGATGTATTTTACAGCATGCTGGGAAAAACTAAGGAGTTGAATACTCCTTACTCCCTGTTCTAGCTTCAAGGTCAAAGTTGTATTCTGTATAATTAAATTTCTTCCAATAAACGAGATTCAGTTGGTGACGCTGACTCAAAGAGAACATGTCTCGTGTTCATTGTCGGATTCATTAATATCAGCTCTGATATACAGCTAATTCGGCACCGGTCTCTGATACCCTGTATGAAGACTCCATTAGCAGTCTTACCCAAATTTCTCCCTTGACAATAGTATTTTTAAAAGATCCCTGTCCAAGTTCAGATGTTGTTTGTATGCCAACTACTCGATCGAGCATTGGGCTGCACTGGTACACTTGGTGCTTGGTCCATTGAGAGCCACTTGCAGTTTCTGAACAACATTTTCAACTTCTGTGGGTCCCAAAAAAAAACCCCCTACCCTCCCACAGAAATGTTCTGTTTTTGGTTGGCTGGAGAACTGAACTCCCTAATCATTGACTTTAGATATACTCTTTATTTGAGTCCAGCCTGATAGTTGGGGTCACCATTGACTTATATGGGCTTCAGGGAATGGGAACAAGTTCAGGTCAAGGCTGTGTCATGAAGCAAATTTTTAACTAAAGTCCAGCAAAACCCAGCAAACTCAAAAATACAGGGGTCCAATCATCTCTACCTTTAATCCCTTCATGACATTTGACTTATGTTTCCGTCATGTGTCATGTCTCTACTTTAGATGCAGTCTTGCACTCCAAGCCCGTGTGACGCCCCAGGGCTGTGGGGTACTCGATCCCGGGCGCTTGGTGCGCAGTGAGCGGGACAGTCGAGATCACGGCCAATGCCCGGTTCCATGACCTGAAGGTCAGTCCGAAATGAAAAGGGGTAAAAAATAAAATAAAAGGGAGAATTAAAAATAAAGAGTTTTTTGACTATGCCACTTGCGGTGTGCGGCCAGGTTATGGGAGCCGCCGTTGCAGGGTCCTGCTGGGGCTGGTGGAGTAATGCAGCTTAGGTGTTTTGGGCCCTCAGAAAGCAGGGTTAGACCCCCAGCAGTAGATGATGGGGATCGTAGTGGAGAGCCATCTGTATAAGTGTACGGAAACAGTCCACACCAGTATTGCAGTTTTAACTTGCCTTGTTTTTACTTGGTTTTGGTGCTTGGTTCCGCTGGTGCCGGTTCCAGGTGTTCTCGCTCCCCTTGCTCTTCGTGCCAGTTGTGACCTGGGGTAGCTGTCCTCCGTGCACTCACGTTTGCATTGGGCTCCTGTGGCTTAGAGCTTCTGGAGAATCCTCTCTGTCTCAGTCTTGGTCTTATTGCAGTCAGCCTGGACTATTTAAGGGGTCCAATCCCCGGTCCCCTCTTTGCTGCTGATGCTTCAAACTGTTTGGTTGGTGAGGGACCCTGGAGATCTTCTCGCCTTCTCGCCTGGCAGATTTAACAGTTGACCATAAAGTGTCCCGCTCTCCTAGGGTCTGCACCCCGCCTTGTGCTGAGTCCTGTGAGCCTAGGTTCCAGACTTCCACAGGCGCCCTGCTGTTCCTGGAGTATTCAACTTCCACAGGTAACCCATGGTCCCTGGAGTCCTGGTCCCTTAAGGTGGCTTTACACGCTTCGAGATCGCTAAAGCAATCTCGGTGGGGTCACGGATTTTGTGATGCACATCCGGCCGCTTTAGCGATGTCGTTGGGTGTGATGCCTATTAGCGATTTTGAATCATTGCAAAAACGTTCAAAATTGCTAATCGGTGACATGTCCCCCCTCTTCCCAATTATTGTTGCTGCTGCAGTAACGATGTTGTTCCTCGTTTCTGCGGCAGCACACATCGCTACGTGTGACACCGCAGGAACGAGGAACCTCTCCTTACCTGCGTCCCGTCAGCAATGAGGAATGAAGGAGGTGGGCGGGATGTTCATCCCACTCATCTCCACCCCTCCGCTTTGATTGGGCAGCTGCTCAGTGACATCGCTGTGACGTCGCGGTGACGCCGAATGCACCTCCCCCTTGAGGGAGGGATTGTTTGGTGGTCACAGCGACGTCGCAGAGCAGGTATGTGCATGTGACGCTGCCGTAGCGATAATGTTCACTACGGCAGCGATCACCACATATCGTTACAACGACAGGGGCCGGTGCTAATGTGATGCCCTGGACTAGCCAGGTAGTCACAGACATAACACCATACACACCCCCTCCCCTGGACAGTAACATCAGTCAAACAAAAGCCCTTGTTGCCTCCCTCCAGTCTTGATGTCCACACCAGGTGGGGCGGAGCCAGGTGGTTGGCCCCAACCACCGAGGAGTTCACAGGTCTGGAGGCGGGAAAAAGGGCAGTTCAGTTTTGGAGGTGAAAGTGAGAGGTCAGAAAACCCAGGGGCCCAGACATAAACAGCAAGGTCGGCAGACGGGGGTGGCCGTCTGCAGGAGTTAGTGGATCTATGCGGAACCGTAGGACTGGGGTCGGGCGGTGGCCCACTGGTACCGAATCGGGGAGTGGAGGGAAGATAAGCACAAAGGCAGGGCCATCGGACCCCGACTAGGATTGGAGCTGCCGACAACGGTCAAATCCGAGTGTGACTGGAACCCCAGGGGTTTCCTAACAACCAAGACCTGACAGAAGGCAACAGTCCACACCGTGAGGATACACAGCCATCGCCATAGGCTAGAGATCCAAGGGCCAGAGCCTGCACCCCGGTTACCCTGCCTCCCCGTTACACCACAGGGCCCCGGGATCACCAACCCCTACCCACGGAGGGGACAACATCCTAGCTGCTTCCTACCATCGCTCCCGGGATCCCCGTCACCAGCAGCGGTGGTGCCCTTATCACCACGACCCGTGGGTGGCGTCACAAACTATCTCCCAAAACAAACCACCCCTTTTCACTCGTGGACGAGGAGCGCTGCTCGAGTCCCCGGGTCTGGCCCCACCGCTCGAGCCACTGAGCAGCAGCAGCAGCCCCGGACCCAAGCGTGGCGAGCGCGTCCCCTCCGCACGCGACACTATCGCGCTCGACATCGCTAGCAATTGCTAGCAATGTCGCAGCGTGTAAAGCCCGCCTTACTCCACAGTCCTTCACTACTGACACAGCGTTCCATCGTTACTTCAGGTCTTTTTACACTTTTCTTTCTTTACTTCACTACTCTCTCCTTCACTTCAACATTTCAACTCTCCTTCCTTGTAGCTAACTCTACCACTTCCTCCCGCCAACTTCCCAACTGACTACTGGCTGCTCCCCTTGCTGGGTCTCTCCCTACAGGTTGGGTGGCTACTATCCAGTCAGTGCCCATCCCTTTTACCTGTTGCTAGGCAGTCTCCCAGCCTAAAATTGGGGTTATGTGTGTGGCCTGAGGGTGCTGGTGTGTTGACAGGCACGGATATTCAGGGGTTTGGGTTTCCACGTTCACATTTGTGGCACCTGGTTTCCTCAGGGGTGCTACACCCACATCTTTGCCTGCAGATGATGGCTGATTTAATCCGCAATTATGTGCCTCTAACAGCTGCTGCTGTTAATCAGTTTGTTAAATCCACTGACGAAAGGATTTAACAAGGGCCGGCAGAGAACGTGCCATTACCTGCTCTCATCTGAGCGCCCGTGATGTGATCGCGGTGATAGTTTGTTATGACTACTGGGCATCAGCTGATGACCCCTGTGTGTGTCATGAAGATCCTCATGTGAACACCGACTGCGAGTGACATACATAGGAAGTCATGATTTCTCCTGTAAAAAGCGGGGCTGATTCTGATACACTACTCCTGTATAGCACAGGTAATCAGACGATTGTAGGTTCAAGTCACCTAAAGGGACTAGAAAAAGCATTACAAAATAAAGTTTTTTTAAAAAATCTGAAAAAAACACAAAAGTTCAAATCACTTTCCCCCCTTTTGACCAATTGAAAATAAAACAATTAAAAATATACACACATGTGGTAGCGCTGATTTAAAAAATGGACGATCTATCAAAATATAAAATAAATAAATACGAATAGTGAACAGCGTAATGAGAAAACAAAATGTAATCACCAGAAATACATTTTTTTGGCAGCTGCAGCATTGCTATAAAATAAAATAAAAGGCAATCAAAACATTATATCTACCCAAAAATGGTATGAATAAAAAAGTAAGCTCAGTGCACAAAAAAGAAGTCATCACTTAGATCCCAAAAAATAGAAACATTATGGTTCTCAGATAATGGCGCCAAAAGCAAATTTCTTAAATTTTAAATTCTTAAAAAAGTTCTTAGAAGACGGGGACGAAAAAAATGAAAGCGCAAAAATGGAAAATGGCCATGACTTAAAGGAGTTAAAAGATAAGGCATTTGATTCCTTTCTGATCCGAAAGTGCTGATTTAGCAGTGAGAAATCATGTTTTGACGTTCAGTCTGGAGGTGAATCTGTACCTGACGACGCACTTACAGCTTCTTAATCTTCACTGTATTATATAACTGACCGTATCCTCCCATGGCTGATTGATTGATAAGATGTTTGCTCTGATACATTGGCTACTAACTCTTCAAACAGATAGGGGAGGGGTCTGCTAAGTAGGAAATACAGAAATACAGCTGAGGCTGAGAAGCTGTAAGTGCATTGTGTCACCCAGGGATATGGGCGACTCGGCTCCAGGCTGGTTTCAGTTGGGGAATATCACTATGGTGGTGTGGCACCCTGGACTAGCCAGGTCGTCACAGGTAACACACACAAACACCCCCACCCCTAGGACAATAACATTAGTCACACATAAAACCCTTGTTGACTCCCTCCAGGGTCTGATGTCCACACCAGGTGGGGGCGGAGCCAAGGAGGTTGGCTCCACCCACCGAGGAGTTCACAGGTCTGGAGGCGGGAAAGGCAGTAGTTCAGTTCTGGAGGTCAAAGAGTGAGGAGTAAACACTGCGAGCGTCTGGGTTTGTGGCCCAGGCACTGACAGCAAGGTTGGCAGACGGTGGTGGCCGTCTGCAGGAGTGGTGGAGCAACGCGGAACCATAGGACCGGGGTCGGGCGTTGGCCCGCCGGTACCGACCGGGGAGCGAAGTGAAGCCAGCACACACAGGCAGGGCCATCAGACCCCGACCAGGCTTGGAGCCACTGACAACAGTCAAATCCGAATGTGACTGGAACCCCAGGGGTTTCCCAACAGCAAAAGTCGTGATTGAAGGCAACAGTCCACTCCGTGAGGGTATACAGCCACCACCAACGGCTAGAGACCCAAGGGCCAGCGCCTGTGGGCACAACGGGCTCCTCTGGCACCCATACACAGGGGAGCGGACTACCGCTGGGAAGCCACAGTAGTCAAACAAGAACACTAAGGTGCAGGGAGAGACAGCCACCATCACCTGTCCAGGGAGAGATACAGCAGCCGGCTGCGGGACCCGTCCATCCAGCCGTTTGGTTTACCAGAGACTTTGTGCCTCATTTGCTGAGTGAGTACACCTGTGCCATCCGGCACTGCGCCACGCTGTCCCTGCAACCCTGCACCTCAACGACCCTGCCTCCCCATCTCACCACCGGGCCCCGGGACCACCAACCCCTACCCACGGAGGGGGAAAACAACATCCCAGCTGCTCCCTACCATCGCTCCCGGGAACCCCGTCACCAGCAGTGGTGGTGCCCATCTTCACCACAACCCGTGGGTGGCGTCACGGACTACATACCCAAACCAAATCACCTCCCCTTTCACTCACGGACGAGGAGCGCCGCTCGAGTCCCCGGATCCGGCCCACCGCTCAAGCCACCGAGCAGCAGCAGCCGCAGCAGCGCCGGACCCGAGTGTTAGCGAGCGCGTCCCCCTCCGCCCGCGACAGTGGCCGTGGCCCGGGTCCGAGCCCTGGGGGCTTTTTGAAAAGGGGAAATATTTAGAGGGGATTTGAGTTAATGTTTATACGTGACGTCACTTGCGGTGTTGCGGCTATATGAAGGGAGCCGCCACTGCAAAGAGTCTCTACTAGGGCTGCTGGTATTGCAGCTAGTATGGTAGACCCTCCGCAAGTAGGGTATTGCCCCAGCGGGTGTATGGTGCGATGGACGTCGGAAGAAGGAGTCCAGACAGGTATTCAGTGCAACTGGTTTACTCACGTTAGGGTATTAACTGGTTGCCCGAGGCCGGCTGGTTTCGCCTCCAGGTCCCCTTCGTCCCAGTGCCAGTCTGGTTCTCTGGTACCTTCTTCCTCTGCACCTGTCTCTGGTAAGTGGGTCCCCGTGGTTTGTCCACTTCTGTCCACCTCACGGTAGCGTGAACCCTGTGGGGATGGAGTCTCTGGTCCTGTCCCTGGTTCTCCCTTTGCTACTGAGTCTTCGGATTCTTTAGGGTCAGCAAGGTCCTTGATGGTCCCCTTTGCTGTGCAGATGTTAACAGGTCGGCTTGAAGCTCTTTCCTGTCCTAGGGTCCGGTACCCCGTCGGTGCATAGTTCCGGGAGTACTCACTCGTATTCCACCGGCAACCACTTCACCCTGGGTACCAGGTTATCGTTAACCCACGACAGCCCGTACACCTCCACACTCTCAGACTGTCACCGACTTTCTCCATTGTCTCCACAGTTCGCCCCCCCACCTGGTCAACTTGTGTACTGGATTGGCTCCACCTCTAGGCGGCCATCCATGGTCCCACCCTGGCTGCGTACCATTATATGGGGGATTTGTTGGGGAAAACTGGGATTAACTAGGTTTTTGGTGTTACCGGCACTGGGGTTCTGGGTCCCTAAGGGGGTAGGCGCTGCATCCTTCTGGGGATGCAGAACCTTGTAGCACCCTGATGGTCTCAGGGTCACTACAGCATCATCATTCCCTACTTCCAAACTGGACTACAAAATGCAATTTCTTCTTGCTTAGAGAGAGCTTTGGAGTTATAAAGGAATTGACTTACGGTATATTTTTTAAGAGCTACAGAATCATATAATTTTTTTTATTTATTTGTGGCTGTTAATGGAATTTTTCCTTTAAACAAAATGGAAACATTTCTGATAGAACCACTAGATATTAGTAATTTTGTTTTGTTTATCTACTCAAATAGTTGGGAAATTCTGAAGAAATGTAACGGGGCGAAAAGACAAACATTGCGTAAATTCAACTACATTCATCAGGGCTAAAAGTCCATGTCTGACTGAAGTTGTGCAGGATAAACAAGAAAGAAAAAAAAATAATAAAAAAATAAAAAAAATGAAATATATATATATATATATATATATATATATATATATATATATAAAAAAAATATATATATATCTATATATATAATTGCCTTATTCTGTCTGTCTGTCTCTCTGTGTGTCTGTCTGTCTGTCTTGCTCCAAAATTGTGTCCTTACGGTGACAACCAGCGGATTGGCCGCTGGGCTCGGCATGGCCCCGCCCCCCCCCGCACGGATTGGCCGCTCGGCTCGCCCTGGCCCCACCCCCCCATGGATTGGCCGCTCGCCCCGGCCACCCGCACGCATTGGACGCTTGGCCAGGCCCCGCCCCCTCACGCATTGGATGCTCGCCCTGGCCCCGTCCCCCCGCACGCATTCCCCGAACCCACACGGAGACGCCCGACTCCCAGGTGACTGCTGCAGGACCCGAAGCCCACACCGCAAGACAAAGTGGAGAAAAGCCACTAGCGTGTGCCGGAGCTGCCGTAGGCTGGTATCCATAGTACACATCGGGTAACTATAGAAACCGCTTTCCTTAGTTACCGATGTGTAAGATGGTTAGTAGCTTACCCCGGCTCCCGGCACACGTCAGCACTGTCGCTTACCTTTTCTCCACTTTGTCAGATCCGGCGCACTCCCGTGCATTGTGTACACTACAGTTGCCGCGCGACAAGCTCCGATCACGTGTTGTCATGTGACCAGGAAGTTGCGGCGCAGCCACTGTCCTGTACACAGTGTACGGCTGCCTTCAGACGTCCGTGGCACACATGCATGTATATATTATACACACACACATAGCAGACACACATGGATACACCGACGCATACACACATAGCACACATGCATGTATACACACACTGAGCGCATATATACACATAGCAGACACACATGGATACACCGGGCGCATACACACAGCGCACATGCATGTATACACACACATACAGCAGACACACATGGATACACCGGGCGCATACACACAGCGCACATGCATGTATACACACACACACAGCAGACACACATGGATACACCGGGCGCATACACACAGCGCACATGCATGTACATACACACACACAGCAGACACACATGGATACACTGAGCGGATACACACAGCGCACATGCATGTATACACACACACACTGAGCACATATACACACATAGTAGACATACATAGATATACCGAGCGCATACACACACAGCGCACATGCATGTATACACACACACACAGCAGACACATGGATACACCGTGCGCATACACACACAGCGCACATGCATGTATACACACACACATACTCTGCTGTACACTCACCCAGCGATGCGGTCCCCGGCACTGAAGTCCCCAGCGCTGTTCCTGCTTCCAGCTCCTCAGGGCACTGAATATTCAGTGAGTATAATGAGCGGCGATAAGGAGCGGGAGGCAGCATAGCCGGAGACAGCATCGCTGGAGAGAAGTAAATATAGAAAATATTTTTATTAAAAATACCCATATTTTCTCTGGTATGTTTTACACTGATGTCGCACGGATCACATCAGTGTGCCATCCGTGTGCCATCCGTGCTGCCGAAGATACCTGCGTGTGTGCATGTGGGGTCATGAAAAGTCACACGGTCCGTGTGCAAACATGGACATGAGAGGCACATCATAGAATAACATGGGTACGTGTGACATCCGTGTTACAAAACGCATGTCACACGTACCTAAAACACGGACGTCTGAAACCAACCTACAGGAGCGCGCAGGATCCGACAAAGTCGAGAAAAGCCGGATGTGTGAAACCACTAGCTTACCCCGACTATCGGCACACGTATGCCGGAGCCGGCGTATGCTGTTAACCAGTGTACATATTGGATAACTATGGAAACCACTTTGCATAGTTACCCGATGTGTACCATGGTTACTAGCTTACCTCGGCTCCTTACCCATTCAGATCATTGGTCTCCCACTGTCAAACACGCCGATGCGTGCTGCACAGCAGGAGACCAACAAGCAAAAAATAAACCAGCACTGTCGCTTTGTATAGTTACCCAATGTGTACCATGGTTATCAGCTTACCGACGTACGCTGGTAACAAATGGTACACAATCCTGTAACTATGGAAAGCGCTTTCGTTAGTTACCCAATGTGTACCATGGTTATCACCTTACCCCCGCCTCCCGGCACATGTGTGCTTGAGCCGGCGTACGCTGGTAACCATGGTACACATCGGGTAACTAAGCAAAGCGCTTTGCATAGTTACCCAATTGTTACCAGTGTACGCCGGCTCCCTGCCCATTCAGATCGTTGGTCTCTCACTGTCAAATACGCCGATGCGTGCTGCACAGCGGGAGACCAACGAGCAAGAAATTAACCATCATTATTCAAGACTTGCTGATTATATTATTATTCAATCTGCTACCCTACATACACATTCTAGACTACCCGATACGTTAGAATCGGGCCACCTTCTAGTATATATATATATATATATATATATATATATATATATACATATATAAAAAAATAATTAAGAATGCTTCATGTAAAGTTATTTTGAAATTTTGAAGAAATATAGCCATTATGTATCATCATTCCATTGAGTCATAAAGAAAAAATGGTAGAAAGATGAAGTTGGAAAACAGTGAAATTGTTCTAGAAAATAAAGTATTTTTCCAAAAAAATAATTGCAATTACACGTTTTTGTAATACATGTTTATTTCCTTTCTTTGTATTAGAACAACACAAAAAATAAAACAGAGAATGAAAGGCAAATTGGACATAATTAAATAAAGGGTAAGTGATTGTGCAACGGTTAAAAGACCGGAATGGCACAACAAAGATGTTGCATCTAAAAATTGCATTTTGACTGCAGCATGTAAATGCAGATGAAGGAGTTTCTTGTGCATTGATTTGGTTCCTCTCACAGTATCTAAGTGAGTATTAAAATGTACATTGGTTCTATGAAACCTTTTGTTGGCATCACTGCAGCACTTTCAGCACTTTCCGTACGAGGTCGCCCTCCCACCGGTCACTGCTGTGCAGGTTGGAACATGTTGTGTCAGTTTCTTTGTGACTGTGGTATGAAAAACAATGAATGACATAAAGTAAAGGCAGCTTGTAGAATTTATTTTTTTTTTTGTTATGGTCTGAGAGAGTCCACTGCCAATTTATATTTAAGGCTTTGTGCATAGTATGGAGAAAGTATTTTTTTGCAGTGAGTATAAATATAGAGAGAAGTTTAAAGGGAAAAGGTCACCAGATTTGGGGCCTATAAGCTGCGGCCACCACCACTGGGCTCTTATATACAGCAATCTAACATGCTGTATATAAGAGCCCAGGCCGCTGTGTAGAACAGAAAAATCACTTTATAATACTCACCCAATGGGCGGTGCGGTGCAGACCAGTTGGATGGGTGTCTACGTTCTTCGGGTCCAGCGCCTTCTCTTTTGGCCATCTTTGTCCTCCTTCTTCTGAAGACTGGATGCATGACGCGTACTACATAATGCACAAGCGCTGGCATTGAGGTCCCACGCATGAGCACTACAATACTTTGATCTGCGCCTGCGCAGGACCTCAATGCCGACTCGTGTGGATGACGTAGAACGTGTCATCCACACTAGCTTCAGAAGAAGGAGGACAAAGATGGCCAAAAGAGGAGGTACCGTGTGACACCCTGGACTAGCCAGGTAGTCACAAACATAACAACATACACACCCCCACCCTAGACAGTTACACCAGTCACACAAAAATACTTGTTGCCTCCCTCCAGGGTCTGATGTCCAAACCAGGTGGGGCGGAGCCAGGCGGTTGGCCCCACCCACCGAGGAGTTCACAGGTCTGGAGGCGGGAAAAGTGACAGTTTTAGTGAGGGGTTCAGTTTTGGAGGTGAAAGTGAGAGGAGCAAAACTGCAAGTGTCTGGGTTGGAGCCCAGGCACTGACAGCAAGGTTGGCAGATGGTGGTGGCCGTCTGCAGGAGTTGGTGGAACTCTGCAAAGCCATAAGGACCGGGGTCGGGCGTCGGCCCGCCGGTACCGGACCGGGGAGCGGAGTGAAGGTAAGCACACAGGCAGGGCCATCGGACCCCGACCAGGCTTGGAGCCGCCGCCAATAGTCAAATCCGAATGTGACAGGAACCCCAGGGGTTTCGTAACAACCAAGTCCCGACAGAAGGCAACAGTCCACACCGTGAGGATATACAGCCACCGCCACAGGCTAGAGATCCAAGGGCCAGCGCCAGCGGGCAAAACGGGCTCCACTGGCACGTATACGCCGGGAAGCGGACTACCGGTGGGCAACCACAGGAGTCAAGAACATTCTAACAGGTGCAGGGAAAGACAGCCACCATCAGCCGTCCGGGAAGAGCACAACAACAACACTGCAGCCAGCTGCGGGACCTGTCCCTCCGGCCGTTTTGGTTTACCAGCGACTCTGTCAGTGATTGTCTGAGTGAGTACACCAGTGCCGTCTGGCACCGCGCCGCGCAGTCCCTGCACCTCAGCCATCCAGCCTCCCCGTTACACCACCAGGCCCCAGGATCACCAACCCCCCTACCCACGGAGGGGACAACATCCTGGCTGCTCCCTACCATCTCTCCCGGGATCCCCGTTATCAGCAGCGGTGGTGCCCTTATCACCTCATCACGAACAATCTCCCTAAACAAACCACCCCTTTTCACTCACGGGTGAGGAGCGCAGCTCGAGTCCCCAGGTCCGGCCCACCGCTCGAGCCACCGAGCAGCAGCAGCAGCCCCGGACCCGAGCGTGGCAAGCGCGTCCCCTCCGCCCGCAACAACTTGGCGTCACGAACAGGATAGAACCGATCTACCTACCGGTAGAAGTGCGCCTTGCAGTCACCGCCGGCTGCGTCCGGACAAAAAATTGAAAGTTCCGCCATCTTTTGGCGCAATGATTTCCCGCTCGAGCATCTTCCCCGAGCAGGGAAGGCGCGAAAGCAAAGCCCCGCCCCCAACAAGCTGAAGTGCTAGAAAGAACCAAGGGGGGACGGGAAAAAGATGTCTGCGCCCGACAGAGCTGTTGAAGGAGCGGCGGTCACAGCCGCAGCGGCGCCCGCAGATGGAAGCGGAGCGGCCCTTGCTCCGGTCGCAAGAGCGGGGGAGGCCGTGGGTCCAGCGGTCGCCCAGGTAATGCCATTCTCCCTGCCCTATGTGCCTGGTGCTACTTGGCTACCGCAGTACGATGGGAAGCCTGATGCTTTACAGGTGTTGCGGAAAAAGATCGGCCCAGTCCTCGACCTGTATCCCTTGACTGACAGGCAACAGGCCACGGTAGTGCTAGGGCAGCTAACTGGCGCGGCTGAGCAGGAGACGGAGACCTGGACAGACGCGGACCAGGCCTCAGTGATTACCATTTTCGAGAAACTCCAAACCGCTTTTGAGACCCGCACGGAAGCAGAGTTGCGGATGCAGTTTTATCAATGCAGACAGCGGCCTGCGGATAATATAAGAGACTATGCCTTGCGCCTGCAAACAGTCCTCCGTACGCTGAAGCGGGTGGACACTATCAACGATGTCGACAGCAATAAGATGCTAGTGGAACATTTCTTGCAGGGGCTGGGGTCTGTGGAAGACCGCAAGCAGCTACGGCTGTGGGCCCTGGAACACCCCAATCTGGACTTTGCAGTGTTGAAGGAGCGGGCCATCAAGGCTCTGCAGACCCTAACGTCAGACGCTCCTGGGGCGGCCCGATGGCCAGCTGAAATGGCTCCCATCTCGATGGCACCTCCCCTTCCGGCTCTACCGGCCCCTGCAGCGCCTGTTGGGATGATGGAGGACCTGGCCAGGTCCGCCGCATGGATGGAGACCTCGCTAAGATCCCCACTGCACTCCAGCTTTCGACGAGGGTCAAGCCCCCAGGGAAGATCCAGCTCGCCGACAGCCCGGAGGACGTCCCCTGGATGCAGCGGAGAAGGACCAATGACTCACGGTATGGGCCTCCTATTTTTTACAGGTGCCACAAGCCTGGCCACTACTCTAGGCGATGTCCGTTAAACGAGAGACCCCTGGGGCCAAGGGCTGATCCTCAGGAGTAGACACCGATGGCCCCCCTGATTGGCGAGACCGGTACGTTGGAGCCCGCCCCATCATCCCTCTGGCAGTGGACGGCATCCCGCTCATGGCCCTATTGGACACAGGATCACAGGTAACGACTATACCATACACACTGTATCAGCAGTATTGGGGTACCGACGAACTTGCCCCCTCTGACGATAGCCTGACCCTTATCACGGCCAATGGACTCCCTCTTACCCAAGTGGGATACAAACAAGTGACCCTGACCGTGGGACGTGCGGAGCTAAAACACCAAGGAATGATTGTGGTGATGAATGAACCCAGTGACCATAATCCAAAAGTAATTCTAGGGACTAATGTGATGGAGCATTGCATGAGTGAGGTGCTGAGTTTGTTGCAACAGTTGGCTGCCACAGCAGGAAGAGGCCGACAGAGGGCTGTGCAGCGTGAGATACGGGCCCTCCTATATCGGCAGCAAGTGAATTCAACGGGTGGAGAGATTGGTGGAGTAAGGGTGATGGATGTGGCCCCCTTAGTTGTGCCATCAAGAAGCGAGATGATGATTTGGTGCAGGGCAGCAGTAGGCCCCCAGGGGCGCGACTACCCGGCGATGGTGGAACCCACGCCTTCTGAGCACTGGCCCACGGTGATGGCGGCCAGGGGGGTGGTTGACATAAAAAAGGGGAGAGTGCCTGTGAGAGTGCTGAATTGTGGGGAGGAAGAAGTTAGGCTTCCCCGTTACGCTACCCTTGCCAAGCTGCTCAACCTAGACCCTCACACCATTCATGAAGCCCCTCGTCCTACCTCAGCACCCCCTGCCAGTAACCATATACCACCCAAACAACCAAGAGGAGTGGTGCCAGGAACTGCATGTAGGCACTGAAGCTACACCCACGCATCACAAAGAAGGGGTATACAGGGTAGTGCAGGAGTATGAGCAGGTTTTCAGTAAGCACTCGTTAGATTTCGGGAGGATCAAAGGGGTTCAACACCATATCCCTACAGGCCTACATCCACCCATCAAAGAAAGGTATAGGCCCATCCCGCCAGCACATTATCAATGCGCCAAAGACATGTTGAGGAACATGAAAGAGGCAGGGGTCATTCGGGATAGTTGTAGTCCCTGGGCAGCTCCGCTGGTGTTGGTGAAAAAGAAGGATGGCACCATGCGAATGTGTGTGGATTACCGGAAGATCAACCAGATAACACATAAAGATGCCTATCCTCTTCCCCGTATCGAAGAGTCGCTGGCTGCGCTGAGAACCGCTAACTTCTTCTCTACCCTTGACTAGAGTTGAGCGCGGTTCGCGGTTCGAGGTTCTCAAGTTCGCGGCTCGAGTGATTTTGGGGGTTGTTCTAGATCGAACTAGAACTTGAGCTTTTTGCTAAAGCTCGATAGTTCTAGATACATTCGAGAACGGTTCTAGCAGCAAAAAGACCAGCTAATTCCTAGCTGGCTTTCCGCTGTAATAGTGTAAGTCACTCTGTGACTCACACTATTATGACATTTCAGTGTATAGTGTGCGGGAACAGCGCATTCAGATCACTGCTGTATGGATAATGGCGATCGCCATTTTTTTTTTTTTCCTTGTCTTCCTTCCCTAAGCGCGCGCATGTAGTGGGGCGGGCCAGCATGTCAGCCAATCCCAGACACACACACAGCTAAGTGGACTTTTAGCCAGAGAAGCAACGGCATGTGTCATAGGATGTCCATGTCACATGTCCCTGAAGTATGAAACCGGACATTTTCCTCCAGCACGCCATTATCTGCCTTCTGCGTCCTTGGTGTCAGACATCACTGGCGCAGTTCCTATCTCCGATACTGCTGTGTATGCTCTATACACAGCGCTGTACAGCATAGGGATAGCACTTTCTATTAGTCCTTTTAAGGGCTCATACCGGCAGGGTCAGAGCCATAGGTGACAGAGTGTAAAACAGAGTTTAACAGCTACACAAGATGACAGCATCTGTGTAGCTAAGGTCAGGGATTTCCTCGCTGCATTTCCCCATTAGGAGGGAATAGAAAGGCAGGCTTCCTTTCCTCTACCCAGAGACCCACAAACCTGCCACTGTACCCTCCTGCCCTTTGCACACTCAAACTCATTGTTACTAAGCCATTATACTAGCAAACACTGAGTGAACCTAGTGGCATCCTAAACGTGGCTATTGGACTTCTGTATAGTCCCACTAGTGCAAAGATATTTGCAGCACCTCTACCTGCATTGCACACTCAAACTCATTGTTACTAAGCCATTATACTAGCAAACACTGAGTGAACTTAGTGGCATCCTAAACGTGGCTATTGGACTTCTGTATAGTCCCACAAGTGCAAAGATATTTGCAACACGTCTGCCTGCATTGCACACTCAAACTCATTGTTACTAAGCCATTATACTAGCAAACACTGAGTGAACTTAGTGGCATCCTAAACGTGGCTATTGGACTTCTGTATAGTCCCACTAGTGCCAAGATATTTGCAGCACGTCTGCCTGCATTGCACACTCAGACTCATTGTTAGTAAGCCATTATACTAGCAAACACTGAGTGAACTTAGTGTCATCCTAAACGTGGCTGTTGGACTTCTGTATTGTCCCACTAGTGCAAAGATATTTGCAGCACCTCTGCATTGAACATCCAAGCTCATTGTAACAAAGCTATTATACTAGCAATTTATGCTGCCAGTTTAAGGGCCGTAGTTGCATTGTCAGGGATAGTTATTGTTGTTAATTCTGCTGTTAATAAAGGTAGATCACCGCTGCAATTTACACCACCTCTCAATTTTTACTACCACATTTTAAGTGCACAATCTTGTCGCAATCAAAATGAGTGGCAAAATGACAGATGCTGGTGGAAAGGGGAAGAGGCGTGTTGGAAAAGGAAAAAAAGGGTTTGTCCGTGGGGAAGGTGGCAAAGCTCCATTAACATCTGCAGAAGATTGACCATCTTCCAGCAAAAGTAAGATGTCTACTACTTACCGTGGACAATCCGTTGTGCTCCCTTTTTTACGGACACGAACAACTGGAACAAAGGTAGATGATGGCCAAAAAAGGAAAATGCTTGAATGGATCTCAAGTGGTCCAACAAGTGCCCTCTCCACCACCTCAACTACCGCATCCAAAAAACACCAGTCCTCTGAGTTGTCAGCCCAATCACACTTGCTTTCTCCCAGCTCTGATGTCTCCATCCGCCCTGCACAGTATGGTGGAAATGAGATGGCTGAGTCTGCAGAGCTGTTCAGTCACACTATAGCCTGGGAATCAGAGGTCTGCTCCCAAGCTACAGTGAGTACAGAACAGGAAATGGTCTGCAGTGATGCCCAGAACCTTGGTGACTCTGATTCAGGCCGTGAGGACCAATTTTCTGAGCATAATTTTGACACTTTGTCACAAACTGTAACACCTGTGGTTATAGACAATGAGGAACATACTGATGACGATGAGATGCAGATACCAGACTGTGATGACAACTTAAATATTCAGTCAGGGCAAGAAGAGGCTCGGTCTGAGGGTGAGGGGAGTGCAAACACAACAATTGATGAGGAAGTTCTAGATCCCACCTACTGTCATCCCACAGTCAGGCACTCGAGGAGGTCAACAGAGGCGGTGGAGGAGGATGCAACCGACGACGAAGTTACCTTGTGCCTTCCTGGTCAGAGTCGGAGCACTGGTAGCACGTCTACAACTGCATCATCAGCCACCACTCTGCCTCTGAGCACTAGTCGGGGGGGCTCAGCAGGTCGCATGCCCTCTAAGCCTTGCCTAGCCTGGTCCTTTTTTGACATAGAAAAAGATCACCCAAATTATGTGATGTGTAAAATTTGTCGTGATTCTGTTAGTAGAGGTCAAAACCTCAGCAGTTTGACAACTTCTTCCATGAATCGTCACATGAATAAATATCATATGTCCCAGTGGGAAGCTCACCGTGCTGCAATGTGGCCTAGCGGAGCGAACCATCCACGGCCTGCCCCTTCCGGTGCATCCGCGCGCTCTTCATCTTCTAGGACTGTGGGGACAGCTGTCAAACCTGGTTTTCCACGCACAACTTCCACCACTGTAACCGCAACAGGCAGTTTGCTTGGTAGGTCGTCAGTTGGTTTGGAAGGGGAAACAAGTGCGTGTGTACAGCTCTCTCAGACATCGATAGTGTGACGCCCTGGGCAAGCCAGGGGTCACAGGTCATGACACCACCACACCCTACAACCCGGTTAGGTACACCCAGGCTAAACCAAAAATCCTTGTTGCCTTCCTCCAGGGGCTGATGTCCACACCAGGGGGTGGAGCCAGGTGGTTGGTCTCCGCCCACCGAGGAGAGCACAGTCCTGGAGGCGGGAAAACAGACAGATAGAGTCTGGAGGAGGAAGTGGAAGGAGGTGTAGTGAGAGATTAGTTGTGGAGGAGGAAGTGAGAGGAGGTAGAAGTGAAAAGTGGAAAGAGAAAGTGACAGTTGGAGAGTCTGAAGTTGGTCCGGGTGTGTGCCCCGGACCGAGACAGCAAGGTTAGCAGACGGCGGTGACCGTCTGCAGTGGAGGCTGATCGGAGGTTGCCGAAAGGACCGTGGACGGGTGGTGGCCCGGGGGTACCAGAGCGGTATATAAAGAGAAGCCAGCACCATTGGCAGGGGCCTTTCGGATCCCGGCAAGGCTTGGAGTCGTCGTGAATTTGCCAAATCCATTAGTGAAGGGGACCTACGGGTTTCCAAACAAGCAAGTCCCGATTGAAGGCAACAGTCCAACCGTAGTAGAGAGACACCGCCACCGCCAAGGCGCCAGTTTCTCAGGGCGAGCGCCTGCGGGCAAAGAGAAGGGCTCCTCCGGCACATATCAAAGCCGGGGAGCGGGTAACCGGTGGGGACCCATCGCTACCAACAGTACTATTAGGTGCAGGGAAAAGTGACAGTCACCGCTAACTACCGGGAAAAAGCAACCGCAGCCGTCCGTGGGAACCGTCTTTCCAGCCGTGTGTTTTACCGAGAACTGTGTCATCGTCTCAGGCTGAGTGAGTACCACCGTGCCGTGCGGCACAGCGCTGCCCCCGCGACCCTGCACCTCACCAAGCCCCACACCGGGCCTGCCAGCCCTCATCCTCCACCCCATCACTGGGCCCCGGGACAACCAACCCCTACCCATGGAGGGGAGAACCAACAACTCTGCTGCTCCCTGTCACCGCTCCCGGGATCCCCATACAGAGCAGCGGTGGTGTTACCAAAAATCACCACAACCGTGGGTGGCGTCACGAACAATCAATCCCCAAATCAAACCATCCCTTTTCACTCGCCGGGCGAGGAGCGCCGCTCGAGTCCCCGGGATCCGGCCCACCGCTCGAGCCACCGCTGAGCAGCAGCAGAGCAGCAGTAAGCCGGACCCGAGCAGTGGGAGAGTGCAGCATTGTCACCCTCCTCCCCGCCCGCGACAATAGCACCAACGTTGGATGAAGGCAACATCATGTCTCCGCCTGCACTTTCCTCACAAACCTGCATTTTTCCAGGGACACCCTACTCAACACCGTCTACACACAGCAGCCAAATCTCTGTCCCTCAGATGTGGACAAATAAAAGGCCATTTCCTGCGACCCATGACAAAGCTAAGAGGTTGACTTTATCCCTCTGTAAGCTCTTGGCTACCGAAATGTTGCCTTTCCGCCTGGTGGACACACAGGATTTTAGAGACCTTATGTCTGTCGCTGTGCCCCAGTACCAGATGCCCAGTCGCCACTACTTCTCTAAGAAAGGTGTGCCCGCGCTACACCAGCATGTCGCACACAACATCACCGCTTCCTTGAGAAACTCTGTGTGTGAACGGGTGCATTTTACCACCGATACTTGGACCAGTAAGCATGGACAGGGACGTTACATGTCGCTGACTGGGCACTGGGTAACTATGGTGATAGATGGTGACGGGTCTGCTGCACAAGTCTTACCGTCCCCACGACTTGTGTGTCAATCCTCTGTCTGTCCAAGTTCCGCCACTGCTTCTTCCTCCTCCACCTCATCTGTGTCCTCCACCTCCGCCCCAAGCCTGCCTGGTCAGGCCACCAGCGTTCTCACTGCGCAGAAGGAATCACGCACCCTCATTACTATGCTGGCAGCAGAGCGCAACGTCATCAGGCGGTCTTTAGCTTGACATGTCTTGGGAATAAGAGTCACACAGCTGAGGAGTTGTGGTCAGCTCTGCGGTCCGAGTTTAATAAATGGTTGTCTCCACTCAACCTGCAGCCTGGTAAGGCCATGTGCGACAATGCTGCAAACCTGGGTGCGGCCCTTCGCCTGGGCAAGGTGACACACGTACCTTGTATGGCTCACGTGTTGAACCTTGTTGTCCAGCAATTTTTAACACACTATCCCGGCCTAGATGGCCTTCTGACCAGGGCACGAAAACTGTCTGCTCACTTCCGCCGTTCAAGCGCCGCAGCTGAGCGACTTGCATCGCTCCAGAAGTCTTTCGGCCTGCCGGTTCATCGCCTGAAATGCGATGTGCCGACACGCTGGAATTCAACTCTCCACATGTTACAGCGACTGTGGCAGCACCGCCGAGCCCTGGTGCAATACGTCATGACGTATAGCCTGGGCCAACGAGATGCAGAGGTGGGGCAGATCACCCTGATGGAGTGGTCTCAGATCAAGGATCTATGCACCCTTCTGCACAGTTTCGACATGGCGACGAATATGTTTAGCGCTGACAATGCCATTATCAGCATGACAATTCCAGTCATTTACATGCTGGAGCACACGCTAAACACTATTCGGAGTCAGGGGGTGGGACAACAGGAAGGGGAGGAACTACAGGAGGATTCATATGCACAAGACACAACAACATCTCCAAGGTCCAGACGTTCATCATCACCAACGCGGCAGGCATGGGACCATGGGGGACAGGGATCAACAAGGGCGCATGGTAGCAGGCGAAATGTTGTGGAAGGTGCAGGAGAACATGAAGAAATGCAGGACGAACTGTCCATGGACATGGAAGACTCAGCAGATGAGGGAGACCTTGGTCAAATTTCAGTTGAAAGAGGTTGGGGGGAGATGTCAGAGGAAGAAAGAACGGTTAGCACCTCTATGCCACAAACACAGCGTGAAATTGGTCCGCATGGCTGCGCAAGACACATGAGTGCTTTCTTGCTGCACTACCTCCAACATGACCCTCGTATTGTCAAAATTAGAAGTGATGATGACTACTGGCTTGCCACACTATTAGATCCCTGGTACAAGTCCAAATTTTGTGACATAATTCCAGCCATAGAAAGGGACGCACGTATGCAGGAGTATCAGCAGAAGCTGTTACTCGATCTTAGCTCGGCTTTTCCACCAAACAACCGTGCAGGTGCAGGGAGGGAATCTCCCAGTTGTAACTTGACAAACATGGGACGGTCTCGTCATCTTCAACAGTCTACCCGTACCAGTAGCACCGTATCTGGTGCTTGTAACAGCAATTTTATGGAATCTTTTCATAATTTTTTTAGACCCTCCTTTGCAAGGCAAACAGAGACAACAAGTCTAACACATAGTCAACGGCTGGAGAGGATGATACAGGAGTATCTCCAAATGAACATCGATGTCATGACTTTGCAAATGGAGCCTTGCTCATTTTGGGCTTCAAATCTTGAAAAATGTCCAGAGCTCTCCACTTACGCCTTGGAGATTTTGCCGTGTCCAGCTGCCAGCGTTGTCTCTGAACGTGTCTTCAGTGCTGCTGGGTGTGTGCTGACAGATAAGCGCACGTGTCTGTCCAGTGACAATGTGGACAGACTAACGTTCATCAAAAGGAACAAGTCATGGATCCACCAGGAATTTACTACCCCTGTGTCATCCTGGGGAGAGTAAATGCTTGTGGATTTGGAATGTGCTTGATGCAAATCAAAACATCCTGTTTGCAACTAGGGCACAACTGCTGCCACTGAAGGGGTGGGTGTGTGTGGGGCACAATTTTTGGAAAAAAAGGGAGACTCCGCTTGGAGTAACCCTTGCTTACATTGTTTATAAAAATGATCCACGATGCACAGAGCTGGGATCAGGAAAGACTTTGCTACCTACCCCGGTGTCATCCTGGGGACGGTTAAGAATGGCGTATTTTTGAATGTGCTTGATGCAAATCTAGCTGTGAAGTGTACAACTAGGGCCCAAGTGCTGCCACTGAATGGGTGGGTTTGTGTGGGGCACAATTTTTGGAAAAAAGGGAGACTCTGCTTGGAGTCACCTTGCGGTGTTTTACATGATTTTAGAAGGGCATGCCATGCCTATATCTGTTTTTCGTCCTCTTTTTCCTCGTTACGCTCTTTTGTTTTCGCATGAGAATTTGTTCTTGTCACTTTCCCATGTGTCTGTGTTGTGTTGTGAGTTGTTTGTCACCTTTTGGACACCTTTGAGGGTGTTTTCTAGGTGTTTTTATGTGTTTGTGAATGCCTGCCATTGTTTCCTATGCAGTTCGAGTTCGGTTCGTCGAACGTTCGACGAACCGAACTCGAACGGGACCTCCGTTCGGCGAACCGAACTCGAGCCGAACCACGACCGGTTCGCTCATCTCTACCCTTGACCTTACCAGCGGATACTGGCAGGTGGCGGTCACACCAGAGGACCGTGAAAAGACTGCATTCGCCACTCCCATGGGACTCTGCGAGTTCAACAGTATGCCGTTTGGGCTGTGCAATGACCCTGGAACGTTCCAACGGCTCATGGAGTGTTGCCTGGGACATCTCAATTTTTACATAGTTACATAGTTACATAGTTACTTAGGTTGAAAAAAGACCTAGGTCCATCTAGTTCAACCTTCCTCCACCAGTTCTACATTTAGTCACTAAGTCATTTATAACCAACAATGTTGTGTACTGAGGAAATCATCCAGCCCTATTTTAAAAGCTGTTATAGTATCTTCCATTACTACCTCTTGTGGTCGGCATTCCACAGTCTGACTGCTCTAACTGTAAAGAACCCTTTCCTATTTAGCTGTTGGAATCGCTTTTCTTCCACTCGCAGTGAGTGCCCCCTGGTCCTTAGTATTGTCTTTGGAAGAAATAAGTCATGTGCCATTCCTTTATATTGACCACACATGTATTTATACATATAAATGAGATCTCCTCTGAGACGTCTTTTTTCTAAGCTAAACATATCTAACTTTTTCAACCTGTCATCATACGGGAGGCCTCCATTCCTTGTAATAATCTAGTTTCCCGCCTTTGAACTGACTCTAACTTCTGAATGTCCTTTTTAAAATGTGGAGCCCAAAACTGGATCCCGTATTCCAGATGTGGCCTTACAAGTGATTTATAGAGGGGTAACAATACGTTGGGATCACGGGATCTAATCTCTCTTTTTATACACCCTAAAATCTTGTTTGCTTTAGCAGCTGCTGCTTGACATTGAGCGCTGCTGCTCAGCTTATTTGTAATGAGAATACCCAAGTCCTTCTCCTGTTCTGTAGTCCCGAGTTTACTTCCATTTAATGTATATGCAGCTATAAGATTACTCCGTCCTAGGTGCATTACTTTACATTTAGCAACATTAAATCTCATTTGCCAAGTATCTGCCCATTCTGACATCTTATCCAGATCTTTTTGTAATATTGTACTATCCAGGTCAGTTTTTAATATCCTACATAGTTTGGTGTCATCGGCAAAGACTGACACTGTACTATCAATCCCATCCACAAGGTCATTAATAAAGAGATTAAAAAGAATCGGTCCAAGCACAGATCCCTGCGGCACCCCACTGCTGACTATAGCCCATTAGAGAATGTACCATTTATGACTACTCTTTGTTTCCTATCTTTTAGCCAATTCCTTACCCAGTTGCATATTGTGTCCCCTAGTCCTTGCTTCTGGAGCTTTAGTATAAGGCTATTATGTGGTACGGTATCAAATGCCTTTGCAAAGTCCAAATAAATCACATCAGCTGCATTACCAATATCCAGGTTTGAACTTACCCCCTCATAGAACCCCAACAGGTTGGTTAGACACGACTTATCTTCCATTAATCCATGCTGTTTGTCAGATATCATATTATTTTCTGCAATATATTTTTGCATGTCATCCCTTAAAATGCCCTCAAAAACTTTGCATACTACTGATGTCAGGCTTTCTTATTTTGAAACTGTCCTGTTGTATCTGGATGATGTGATCGTATACTCCCAAACGTATGAGGCCCACCTGGAGCACCTGGCCGAGGTGTTCGCTTCCCTTACCAAATATGGGATGAAGCTGAAGCCCTCCAAGTGCCACCTGCTGAAGCCTAGGGTACAGTACCTCGGACACGTGGTGAGCGCAGAAGGTGTCGCCCCAGATCCTGAGAAGATCACTGCTATCCAGGACTGGCCGAGGCTGACCACAGTGAGAGAGGTGAGACAGTTCCTGGGCCTGGAGGGCTATTATCGTCGCTTCATCAAGGGGTACACGAAGATGGCTGCCCCTATACAAGACCTCCTCGTGGGACAAACCAAGGGTGGCAGGGCCACTGGGCCCCCGTTTGTGTGGGAGGAGAAGCACGAAGAGTCCTTTGACCAGCTAAAGACGGCCTGGACAGGAGAAGAAGTCCTGGCATACCCCGACTATAGCCTCCCGTTTGTCCTCTACACCGACGCCAGCAATGTGGGCTTGGGAGCAGTTCTGTTCCAGGTCCAGTATAGGAAGGAAAATGTGATCGCCTATGGCAGCAGAAAACTCCGGCCCACGGAAAGGAACCCCGAAAATTACAGCTCCTTCAGGCTTGAGTTCCTGGCCCTGGTGTGGGCAATCACCGAGAGGTTCCGACTTTACCTTGCAGCGGCAAAATTCACTGCCTACATGGACAATAATCTGTTGACCCATCTGGACACGGCCAAACTGGGCGCTCCGGAACAGCGGTGGGTGGCCAGGCTGTCTAATTATGACTTCACTATCAAATACAGAGTCGGCCGCAAGAACACCAACGCGGACGCGTTATCCCGGATGCCCCACCTGCTGGATGGGGAGGCAGAAGACGATGACCTCGAAGAAATTGAGTTGCCTGCGTTCCATCGTCCACCGGTTGAAAAACTATACATCAAACAACAACAGGCGAACCTGGATCCCCTACCGAGTCAGGGATGGCAAGAAGCCCAAGACCAAGCGCCTGCCGTCCAGCTGGTCAAGACCATGATTGAGCAGGGCTCCTCCGGAATGGATCCCGCAGCTCCCTCTGAGGCCCAGCGGCTGTGGAAAGAACGAGCCTGGCTGTACCTGCATGAAGGGAAGCTGTATCGAGGGCTGATCAACCCGAAAACTCACGAGAAGGTCCGTCAGCTGGTGGTCCCTCAGGCCAGCGTGCCCAAAGTCCTACAGGCACATCACGATGGTGCCGGCACTTCGGCTGGAAGAAGCTGGAAATGTTGCTATGAGAGCGGTTTTACTGGAGTGGGATGCAAGAATCTGTGGAGGCCTGGTGCCGAGAGTGCGGCCCCTGTGCGCTGAGAAGGAAGGATGAAGTCAGCCAAAGAGCCCCTCTACAGCCGATCACCACCCAACAACCGCTGGAGCTGGTTGCCTTGGACCACGTCAAGCTCACACCCAGTCGGAATGGATATACCTATGCCTTGACCATCGTGGACCACTACTCCAGATTCATGGTGGTTGTGCCAGTCAAAGATTTGACCGGCCGTACCACAGCCAGGGCATTCCAGGCCTACTTCTGTCGACCGCACGGATACCCGGAGAGGGTGCTTACGGACCAGGACTCGGCCTTTGAAGCAGAGGTATTTCAAGAGTTCTGCCAACTGTACGGTTGTAAGAAAATCAGGACCACGCCCTACCATGCCCAGACTAATAGGATGTGTGAGAAGATGAACCACGTGGTCCCTTTTCCTCCTCAAGGTGATACCGTTGGAAGAGCGGAACCTGTGGCCACAAAAGCTGCCTGACCTGGTAGACATGTACAATAACATCTCCTGTAGTTCTACAAAATGCACCCTGGCGTATCTGATGAGAGCCCGACCGGGCCAGATGCCGGTGGACCTGGAAATGGACCTGGAGGCTCCAGAGACCCTTCCCTCAACTGCTGGCTGGGATACCCAGTGACAAATACAATACCGACGGGTCTAGGAGTATGTGGAGAAGAATCTCGGCCGTAGTTGAGAGAAACAAGCACAACGCTTCAACAAAGAGCGCCAGCCATCCCCTTTGAGCAAGGGGATGTAGTGCTGAAACGGAAGAGAAGAACCCATAAGCTCGACGGTCAATAGGAAAGAACCTTGTATGTCATACAGCCCACTGAATGGGAGAGTGAGAAGGCCTACCTGGTTAGTCGCGACCAGGGGCGGACCACGACTACAGTTTCCAGGGACCACCTGAAGAAATGCCCTCACCCCTTGCGAATGGCAACTGAGGCTCCGGTGCCCACGCCGAGCGGGGAAAAAGAAAAGGAGGTGATCCACACAGTAATGGGTAACTTTCCAGGAGACTGGCCTACGCAGAACAGTGCGGTGATTGTTCCGGTGATAATGTTCCCACAACCCATGGAAGAAATGGAGACGGAATCGCCCGCCAGTGAGCCACTCGAACTAGCGGCCAGGGATGCTCCTATACCCCCTCCCCTTGGGTCTCCACCTGCCACATCTGACAGAAGGGAAGAGGAACCGGTTGTCTCCTCTGTCCCGTTGCTCTCCACTGAGGACATTAGGCCCAGACGGTCTACACGCCCCAACCTAGGTAGGCCCCCGCTTAGGTATAGGGAGACTACCATCTAGGGGTGCAGTATGTTGCTTGTGTAGATAGTTGAATGAATAATAATCAACCTGAAGTTTCTCACCTGATCAGCAACCAGTGATTATTGCCGGCAAGTTGTCCCCATTGGGACCATCAGTGTTTTACCGCCCACATGAGAAACTGCTCATGAACATAGCCGAGAACTTGCAGGCCTCCCACGAACTTGTGGGTCTGTAAATAATTTGTGGGCCGGTTTCCGTTCCGTGCTGCCTCCGGAGAGCCAGATTGGAGGAAGGACCCGCAGCGGAGCAGGCTGGGGTCCGGCCACCACCAGGACCGGTGGCCATCCTCCGGGGGTCAGGGGGGTCCCCCCGGACGTGGGGCCCCATGAAGTGACAGCCGGGTGCGAGACACCGTACCCGTTCCCGCTCGGGTAACCTGGACCAGGACTGGGGAAGAGGGGTGCTGCCCGTTTCTTAGGGGCAGCATCAAGGATCAGGTTGCTTGGGTGGGTGAGTGGATGACCATAAACCCGTCCGTTTTAATAAAAATGTTTACCGTTTGCAACGTTAAAGCACCATGCCTCCTGTAAGGGAAGATTTCTAAACATACTTATGTTGAATGTTTTATATGTTAACTTATCTTTTGCAGAAACTAAAATAAAACCGGTGATAGACGGGCAGCCCGCGGACGGTCTGCATTTTACCAAGGGGGAATGTGACGCCCTGGACTAGCCAGGTAGTCACAAACATAACAACATACACACCCCCACCCTAGACAGTTACACCAGTCACACAAAAATCCTTGTTGCCTCCCTCCAGGGTCTGATGTCCACACCAGGTGGGGTGGAGCCAGGCGGTTGGCCCCACCCACCGAGGAGTTCACAGGTCTGGAGGCGGGAAAAGTGACAGTTTTAGTGAGGAGTTAAGTTTTGGAGGTGAAAGTGAGAGGAGCAAAACTGCAAGTGTCTGGGTTGGAGCCCAGGCACTGACAGCAAGGTTGGCAGATGGTGGTGGCCGTCTGCAGGAGTTGGTGGAACTCTGCAAAGCCGTAAGGACAGGGGTCAGGTGTCGGCCCGCCGGTACTGGACCGGGGAGCGGAGTGAAGCTAAGCACACAGGCAGGGCCATCGGACCCCGACCAGGCTTGGAGCCACCGTCAATAATCAAATCTGAATGTGACAGGAACCCCAGGGGTTTCCCAACAACCAAGTCCCGATTGAAGGCAACAGTCCACACCGTGAGGATATACAGCTACCGCCACAGGCTAGAGATCCAAGGGCCAGCGCCTGCGGGCAAAATGGGCTCCTCTGGCACCTATACGCCGGGGAGCGGACTACCGGTGGGCAACCACAGGAGTCAAGAACATTCTAACAGGTGCAGGGAAAGACAGCCACCATCAGCCGTCCATCCGGCCGTTTTGGTTTACCAGCGAACTCTGTCACTGATTGTCTGAGTGAGTACACCAGTGCCGTCCGGCACCGCGCCGCGCAGTCCCTGCACCCCAGCCATCCAGCCTCCCCGTTACACCACCGGGCCCCAGGATCACCAACCCCCCTACTCACGGAGGGGACAACATCCTGGCTGCTCCCTACCATCTCTCCCGGGATCCCCGTTATCAGCAGCGGTGGTGCCCTTATCACCATGTCCCGTGGGTGGCATCACGAACAATCTCCCTAAACAAACCACCCCTTTTCACTCACGGGTGAGGAGCGCAGCTCGAGTCCCCGGGTCCGGCCCACCGCTCAAGCCACCAAGCAGCAGCAGCAGCCCCGGACCCGAGCGTGGCAAGCGCGTCCCCTCCGCCCGCGACAACCGCATCCTGAGAATGGAGACACCCATCTGACCAGTCTGCACCAGACCGACCATTTAGGTGAGTATTATAAAGCGATTTTTCCATTCTACACAGCGGCCTGGGCTCTTATATACAGCATGTTAGAATACTGTATATAAGATCCCACTAGTGGTGGGCGCAGCTTATAGTCAACAAATCTTATGACAGGTTCCCTTTAACATAGGGCACCATGAAGAAGGAGCCAGATGCCTTTCCATGACTGATAAGAGAGCATCCTTCCTTTAGTTTTAATTGAGGGCATCTGGTGCCAATTTTTATCTAAGGCTTTGTGCATTTGTGAAGCCCCTCACCTGCAGCGATCGCCTCCGGGACCTCAGGGACTTCTCTTCGCCTCCAGGGATGCTGCAGGGTCTTCACGTGCTGGAAAATCTTCTGGCCACAGGTATGTTGGGTTAATTTCAATAGGAGACATGACACCACTCTCAGTTTTGTGGTCAGGGTAATGGGTGACTGCCACTGCAGTTCAACGAGCGTCTGGGGCTGATGATAATTGCAGTTTTGTGTAATGGCCTCCCGAGAGTGAGGCTGGCCCCAGGGGCTCGGGTGTATGTGCGTAGTACCACAGGTCGCAGAAGAACTCACACACAGTCCAGAAATGTCTTTCAGGGTTTTTACTCACATTCAGATAGTAGAGTGAGGCAACCCGGGCGATGCTATGATGAAACAGGTGGAACCAGGTATCCTTCAGGCTGATCCAGGGATGACTGTCAACTCGCCTTCCTAGCACTTCTTGTTTGGGGTGACCCCTGACTTGGAGTATTGCGGGAATCACCCAGGGAAGTCGCAACTGCCGTTCTCCCCTTTCTGGCCCGTTTGCTGGCAGCGTGGACCAAGTAGAGATGGCTTCTTGCCCTATCTCACTTATGGGCCCACTTGTTGCTGCTGATGCTGCAGACTCTGTGTTGGTTGGTGAGGCACATCCAGTGCCCTCACCAGCAGGTTTAGTAGACCGAATACTTGGTTTGTTACTCTAAGGACCTGTTTCCCCATGCGGGTCTGGTCTACCAGGAGTCCCCGTACTCAGTCACCCCGCTTCTTCCTGAGGTGCCTTTCAGGCTGACTGTGTGGCAACCGAACTGACAGCCACTACACGTGCAGGGTCTGACTAGTGACCCCGCACACGTCCTCCTTCTGCGACTGTACACTGCGCTTCCTCACTTCAGACTCGGCTCACTACTGCCTCCCCTCTGTGCCTGCCACTGTAACCTAGCAACCAGCTTCTCCACCCCACCACTAGCTGAGATGTGGAGGACATGCCCCCTCCTGGGTCTGCCCAGGGGTCCTCTCTATGGTGTGTGTGAGACCTGGCCACTATGTGTCTGTGTGTCCATACCCTATTCAGCCTTCAGGATTACCTGTTTGTACTGACCCAGTATGGAGAAAATGTTTTTTTGCAGTGAGTATAGAGAGGTTCCACATAAGTCACCATGTACTAGGATCCAAATACCAGTCCATGTCCTTGACTGATGAGAAAGCATCCTCCCTATAGTCCTAATTTTGCTCCTTTGAAATATCACCTGAAAGGAGCTCTATGAGAATAAAGATTCTAGTCTGAAGAGGTGAAGACTGAAGGCAGCGGGAGGTTTGTTGCTCTCAAGTCATTCTAAAATATTTTCTGACAAGGTAATAAGCATAGGGATGAGCAAATCCGTGTGGTAAAGTTTGCGGTTCGTACTGGACAATTGGTGTCCTGTGCTCAAACATTTTTTTAAAAGTCCAAGTTAGGAGTTCAGGTGCTGTACATATGCCAATAAAGTTTGTTGAAAGCTGCACAACAAAAGAGGGAACGAGGTGAAAAAGCACAGCAGCTGTCCCCTATCCAGTACATTAGCTACCACTGCCAACCGCACCAACAGACTGAACACAACAAAGGCAGCTCATGGGAGGTCCTTAGGGTGGCATTTCTTCAGGGTATGTGCTGACGACAAAATTGGTGATTTGTACATTGTGATTTCAAAGCATAAAGCCAAGCATAAAATGTTCTTAAAGGGAACCTGTGACCACTTTTTTGGCCTATAAGCTGCGGCCACAACCACCGGGCTGTTATATACAGCATTCTAACATGCTGTATATAAAAGCCCAGGCCGGGGGTATAACATAAAAAACACTTTATAATACTTACCTAACCGATGCGCGGTGAGCCTTATGGGCGCCTCCTCTTTTGTCCATCTTTGTGCTCCTTCTTCCCTAGTCGCGGTGCATGATGGGTCCGATGTCATCCACACTCGCTGGCATTCAGGTCCTGAACAGGCGCAGATCAAAGTATTGTAGTGCGCCTGCGCAGGACCGGCGAGTGTGTATGATGCAGCCGCGTCATGCACACAGGCTTCAAAAAGAGAACGAAGATGGCCGAAAGAGGCGGCGCCGGCACCGGACAACGGAGACGCCCATAAGGCCCACCGCAGCGACTGTTAAGTAAGTATTATAAAGTGTTTTTTTATGTTATACCCCCGGCCTGGGCTCTTATATACAGCATGTTAGAGTGTTGTATATCAGAGCCCGGTGGTGGTGGCCGCAGCCTATAGGCCAAAAAAGTGGTGACAGGTTCCCTTTTACCTGAGAATCACATGCATGACGAGGCATCTAAATGCAAAGCATGACCTGTAATGGAGATCACACCTAAAAAACATAAAAGATCTGAGGTTCCTCCTACTCCCTCTTCTGCTGCGATCTCAGCCTCTTCCTCCCCCTCCTGAGAAACAGAACCACCTGGCTTTTTCCAAAGAGAGGACGTAATAGCATTACTACGAGCCTTGTCACTGATCATCTCCATACTGTCCCAGGGAAGACATTCAGCTATTCATCCCTCAACCCTGGAGAGAAAGAAGAACTCCCCTATCCACCTATGACCACTGATTCTGAATGGCAGTGTCGCGGGCGGGGAGGAGGGTGTCAGCACACCGCGCTCACCCCTTCTGCTCGGGTCCGGCAGTTGCTCCTGGTGGCTCGAGCTGCGGGCCGGATCCCGGGGTGTCTCGAGCGACACTCCTCGCCCGTGAGTGAAAAGGGGGGTGTTTGTTGGGATTATAGTTCGTGACGCCACCCACGGTTGTGGTGATGGCACCACCGCTGCTCAGTGTGGGGGTCCCGGGGATGGTGATAGGAGCAGCCAGGTGTTGTGTTGCCCCTCCGTGGGTAGGGGTTGGTGATCCCGGGGCCCGGTGAAGAGATGTGAAGTGTAGGGCCTGGAGGGCGCAGGGACGCGGGGGCAGCGCTGTGCCTTGCGGCACTGTGGTACTCACTCAGCCTGAGACACGGACACAGTTTGTACGGTAAACCAACGGCTGGTAGGACGGTCCCACAGACGGTTGCACCTGCACTCCCGGTAGGTGACGGTGACGTCTCTCTTCCTTGCACCTGTTTGACTGATGGTAGCGGTGGATTCCCTCCGGTTACCCGCTCCCCGACTGCAATCTGGGCCGGAGGAGCTCTACACTTTGCCCGCAGGCGCTGGCCCTGGGGAAACTGGTGCCTTGGCGGTGGCGGTGTCTCCCCGGTAATGGTCGGGCTGTTGCCGTCAATCGGGACTTTGTTGCTGGGGGATCTGCGTCCCCTTCACTGACGGATTCGGCAAATTGGGCGACTCCTAGCCTTGCCGGGGTCCGAGAGGCCCCTGCCCTGGTGCTGACTGTCCTTCGGAACACTGCTCCAGACCACCGGGCACACAGCCAACGGGGTCCTTCCAGGAACTTCCAAACGGTCCCCCTCCGGACAGTCACCGCCGTCGCTGACCTTGCTGTTCTAGCCCTACACACAGCTGGGCTCTCAGGCTTCTCCTTCTCTCTGCTCTGTCACCACTTCTTGCTTTCCTCCTTTTTCCACTTTCCTTTCCTTCACTTTCACTTCTGGTTGTTTCCTCTAGCCCCTGCCTGGGCTAAGCTGCTTCTTTACTCGTTCATGTCCCTGACAGTTCTGCCTGGTCACTTCCTGCCTCCAGAGTTGTGAGCTCCTTGGTGGGCGGAGCCAACCGCCTGGCCCACCCCCTGGTGTGCATCACAGACTCCTGGAGGGAGGCAACAAGGATTTCTGGTTAGCAGGTGTGCCTACCTGGAGTGTGGGGTGTAGTGGTGTTGTTATCTGTGTCCCCTGGCTTGCCCAGGGCGACACATTCCCCCTTAGCAAAATGCAGACCGTCCGCGGGCTGCCGTCCTACACCAGTTTTATTTTTCTGTAAAAAGGGGATAACAGGGTTAAACATAACATAAGCATAACATTTTTAATCAACTCTTCCCAAGACGGGAGGCACATTTTACTTTTAACGTTTCAACGGTGTACGGTCACGGTTTCCGCTCTCTCCCACCCAAGCAACCTGGCCCTGATGCTGCCCCTAAAACCCAGGCAGCACCCCTTGACCCACAGTCCAGCACAAGTCACCCGAGCGGGATCTGTCCTTCCCTCCAGAGGGTAGCCACCGGTCCCTTTGGTGGCTGGGCCCTGGCCTGCTCTGCTCAGGGCCCTCCCTCCAACCTGCCTCTCCGGAGGCGGCATTGCGGAAACGGTAACGGTACCCAACATATTTACAAGCCACTAACGTTTGTGGTTGCCCTGCAGAGTTCACGGGCTTGTCCATGGCTAGTTCCCATGCATAACTTTAAACGGTCCCCACGGGGACAACGGTGCCGGCTCCAGCCGGTTGCAAATCAACAAAATAAATCAGGTGACTTCTCGGGTAATCATTTTCATTATCTTTCAACTTTTCAAACAACAAGCAGGTGGTCCCAACGGGGACTGCTGCAGCGGGCATCCGCTGTCTTTTGTGGCTCAACAGTCCATTCTCACTCGTGGGGCTCTAGTGCCACCTTCACATGGTGCACCGCTCTGGACCCCAATGGTAGCTCGCCGCAGGCGATCCTCTTCCATATACATGCGGGCATGCACATCCGCTCTACACCCCCCTCGGGCATCGATCCTCCTGCGCAGCTGCTGTTGCCGCCGCTCCCAGCCGGGAGCACTTTCTGTTTGCTCCGGTTCAGCGTGTGCGGGGGACGGACCCAGCCAGAGTCCCTCCGTGTCGGCTACGACCGGCACCTTCAGTAACGAGGGACCCCGCTGTGACATGGCCTCCTCTGCCTCCTGGCAGCTGCATCCCCGCCGTGCCTCCGGTGCATCTTTGCTGACGGCCTCAGCCTTCGGCTTCTCCCAGGGGAGTGTATCAGAATGGTCACGAGCTTCTGCTGCAGGTCGGTCCGCCGGGGCGGATTGGCAGGGTACCGCTACCGGTGGTGGTGGTAGCGGGCCTAGTGGCGGGGCAGCAGCAGCAAACACGGGTGGCGGGGGAGGTAGCAGGGCGAGCGGGTATGGACCGGGTCCCTCAGCCGCGATGACCGACCCACTAGGGGCACAGGGGCGTGGGTCACTTACCCTCCCTTCCAAGACTCCCTCCACCTCGCGTCTCCGTATGGCCGCCACCACTTCCACCATGTCGGCCTCCCACTCCTCCAGGAGGAGCTGCATGCGGACCTGCAGACGGCTGCTTAGCTGGACGGTCCGGACTTCCACCCGCGCCGCGATGCAAGGCGCGGGGACCACGGTGTTGTTGGTCGGACTCAGCATCCTTAGCAGCGGCTTCTTCCAGGAACCAGTAAATGGCCGCAGAGTCCTGGCGTCCCTGCTTCTGTAGCCGCGGCTACATGCGTCCAGCCGCCATCGCGTCCCCCTTAGCTCTTTCCGGCCCCTCCTCTCTCGGGGCGGAGTTTTGGCCTTCGCGCCTCTACTGCTCGAGAAGACGCTCGAGCGGGAACTTTTCGCGCCAAAGATGGCGACTTCTGAAATTTTTCTGCCGGATACCTCCGGCGGTAACAAGGCGCACCTCTACCAGACGGCAGAGCGGTAAGATCCTGTTCGTGACGCCAAGTTGTCGCGGGCGGGGAGGAGGGTGTCAGCACACCGCGCTCACCCCTTCTGCTCGGGTCCGGCAGTTGCTCCTGGTGGCTCGAGCTGCGGGCCGGATCCCGGGGTGTCTCGAGCGACACTCCTCGCCCGTGAGTGAAAAGGGGGGTGTTTGTTGGGATTATAGTTCGTGACGCCACCCACGGTTGTGGTGATGGCACCACCGCTGCTCAGTGTGGGGGTCCCGGGGATGGTGATAGGAGCAGCCAAGGTGTTGTATTGCCCCTCCGTGGGTAGGGGTTGGTGATCCCGGGGCCCGGTGAAGAGATGTGAAGTGTAGGGCCTGGAGGGCGCAGGGACGCGGGGGCAGCGCTGTGCCTTGCGGCACTGTGGTACTCACTCAGCCTGAGACACGGACACAGTTTGTACGGTAAACCAACGGCTGGTAGGACGGTCCCACAGACGGTTGCACCTGCACTCCCGGTAGGTAACGGTGACGTCTCTCTTCCTTGCACCTGTTTGACTGATGGTAGCGGTGGATTCCCTCCGGTTACCCGCTCCCCGACTGCAATCTGGGCCGGAGGAGCTCTACACTTTGCCCGCAGGCGCTGGCCCTGGGGAAACTGGTGCCTTGGCGGTGGCGGTGTCTCCCCGGTAATGGTCGGGCTGTTGCCGTCAATCGGGACTTTGTTGCTGGGGGATCTGCGTCCCCTTCACTGACGGATTCGGCAAATTGGGCGACTCCTAGCCTTGCCGGGGTCCGAGAGGCCCCTGCCCTGGTGCTGACTGTCCTTCGGAACACTGCTCCAGACCACCGGGCACACAGCCAACGGGGTCCTTCCAGGAACTTCCAAACGGTCCCCCTCCGGACAGTCACCGCCGTCGCTGACCTTGCTGTTCTAGCCCTACACACAGCTGGGCTCTCAGGCTTCTCCTTCTCTCTGCTCTGTCACCACTTCTTGCTTTCCTCCTTTTTCCACTTTCCTTTCCTTCACTTTCACTTCTGGTTGTTTCCTCTAGCCCCTGCCTGGGCTAAGCTGCTTCTTTACTCGTTCATGTCCCTGACAGTTCTGCCTGGTCACTTCCTGCCTCCAGAGTTGTGAGCTCCTTGGTGGGCGGAGCCAACCGCCTGGCCCACCCCCTGGTGTGCATCACAGACTCCTGGAGGGAGGCAACAAGGATTTCTGGTTAGCAGGTGTGCCTACCTGGAGTGTGGGGTGTAGTGGTGTTGTTATCTGTGTCCCCTGGCTTGCCCAGGGCGACACAGCAGCATTTCAAAATTCCTGGCCTTTGAAATGCTGCCATTCTAGCTGACGGAGAAGGACATATAAAAAACTCATGGTGGTGGCTGTCCCCCAGAACGTGGTTCCGAGCCACCACTGCTTTTCCCAGCTGGCCATCCCTGCCCTGCACAAACAAGTTGCAGAGAAAATTCGGAGTGCATTGATCAACAATCAATCAGTAGCAAGGTCACCATAACCACCGATATGTGGATCAGTAAGCATGGGCAGGGACGATATATCTCCATAACTGACACTGGATAAATGTGGTGGGTGGGCCTAAGGCAGAAAGCTTTTTAGTGCAGCTCATACCACCACCAAGGAATACTGGACGTTTTTCTGTCTGTATTGCCTCCTCCTCCACCTACTCCATTTTAGGCTGTTCTGAAACTCATCTGTTTGGGGAAAAAAAATCTCACATTACACGGGAATTGCAAATGGCATTGAACAACAGACCAATGAGTTGTTGGCATGGCTGTGATTGGCCACTGTAAAAAAAAAAAAAAAAAAGGAAGCGAAAGTGTTAACGCAGTACATACTTACCAAGTCCCCACGGCTGTAGCTTTGCGTCCGACAATTATCTCTAATGAATATTCACTTCTTTCCCCGCCCACTGGTGTATCTGATTGGCTGCAGTCAGACCCCATCCCCAGACAGCAACTGTTGATTGGTTGGAATCACAGTTCATATGTCCATATCGTGGTATAAAATAAATTAATAAAACAATTGGTGTAGGGTACCCTTGTATTGATACCACCACAGGTAAAGCCAGCTACAGGCAGGCTGCAGCCCCCAGCTGTACGCTTATCTTGGCTGTGTAACAAAATAAGGGGAACTGCATACGGCTTTTTTTTAATTATTTAAATAAATATTTAAAAAAAACAGTGTGCGGTCCTCCCCAATTTTGATACTGACCCATGATAAAGCCCAACAACTGGGGCTAGTATTCTCAGCTTGCAGAGTCCCATGGTTATTGTGTTGCACTAGGCTAAGAATAGCAACCTGCATCCGCTCAGGATTGTTGCATCCATTAGATGTGACAAGCCCGACACTTTATCTGGCTCTTCTCGATTACCCTGGTGCAGTGGCAATATATAATATTATATGGGTAATATAAAAGGTTAATAACAGGCCACAGCAGCCACTAAGTCCTAGATTAGTGATGGCAAGCATCTGAGACCCCCCATCACTAATCTGTAAGTAAGAGTAAATAAACATAAACACCGGAAAAATCCTTTATTTGTAATAAAAGAAAAATAAACACCCTTTTTAACCTCTTTATTAACCCCCAAAAAAACCCTAAAGGTCCAACGTAATCCACACGAGGTCTCACGATGATTCCAGCACTCTTAAGGGGGCTTTACACGCTACGATATCGTTAATGTTTTATCGTCGGGGTCACGTTGTTAGTGACGCACATCCGGCGTCATTAACGATATCGCAGCGTGTGACACTGACCAGCGACCTTAAGCGACCTCAAAAATGGTGAAAATCGTTCACCATGGAGAGGTCGTCCCAAAACAAAAAATCGGTAATGGTTGATTATCGATGTTGTTCGTCGCTCCTGCGGCACCACACATCGCTGTGTGTGACACCGCAGGAGCGATGGAACGTCTCCTTACCTGCCGCCGGCCGCAATGCGAAAGGAAGGATGTGGGCGGGATGTTACGTCCCGCTCATCTCCGCCCCCCGCTTTGATTAACCAGCCGCTTAGTAACGTCGCGGTGACGTCGCTGTGGTGCCGAACGTCCCTCCCCCTTGAGGGAGGGATTGTTCAGCAGTCACAGTGCTGCCGCCGACCAGGTAAGTGCGTGTGACGCTGCCATAGCGAAAATGTTCACTGCGGCAGCGATCACACGAAATCGCAAAAAGCATGAAAAGGCATGAAAAAAGCAGATTTTTCAGCAGCTTTTTTCCTGCCAAGATATGCTTTTCTTGTCCTAAAAAATGCACCATGGGCACATAGCCTTAGATAAAAAAAAAATCCAAGACTTGATTTCAGAATATTGTTCAATCCTTCAGAAATTATTTCATTGGTTCAGTGGATTGACCATCAGAGCAGGACTTTGTAGGTCAGGTCCCAGTGATGATTCTTCCTCCTGGATTGCCTCCTTTTCTTTATTTAAATTTCCCGCCCTCATCAATACCACTGTTGATGGCATTGCTATTGTGACATTCCTTCAATAAAATGTCGCTGTAATCAGCGCATGCGCATAAAGTTATCTCCAGTGACATTTACTGAGGACACAGAGAAAAAAATTCAATCTGAGCATGTGCCGCTGCCGCTCATATTCGTCTCCACAGTGTCTTCAATAAAATGGCACCAGAGATCGCAATACGCGCATGCGCTGATTCCGGCACCATTTTCTCATTGACGACATCACAATATCGCAATGCGCATGCGCCACCAACAGAGATAATGGTGAGGGCAGCACAAAATTTAAATAGAAAAAAGGACGCAAGGCAGGACGAGGAAGAATTACAGAGAACCCGACCCACAAAGTCTGACCCCAATGCTCCAGCCTGCGCACCAATGACGTCATTTCTGAAGGTTTGATAAAGGATTATTTTGCAAGGAAGCTTCGCATTTCTTATCTAAAGGAATCACTTTAGTCTGCATCCTAGCACCATTATGGCACTGCCTCAAGTTTATAGGGCAAAAACCTGCTTGTTGGTTCCCTTTAATAAATGTTAAAAAGAATGAATATATATATATATATATATATATATATATATATATATATATATATATATATATATATACACACAGTAATGTGAAAATGTCTTGCTGTTTATATGTTCCGTCTTTAGAACTGTCGTTTGCTTGAAAAACTAGCATTCACGTGAGGTTAAAAGACATTATGTACACATGCTCTAATGGTGAGAAGAAGGTGATAACATGAAGATACGTGTATGTGTAACGTCATTGGGGTTGCTTCATTTTAATTATCACATGTATAAATACACATAGCAATAAGTAAAAATGAAAAACAACGTTGCGGTTTAATAGTGGATTGCCTGTCATATCGATCTGTCTGCAAAACCTTTTGGACATGATATCAAAGGTCTGTTTATACAGTGTCCTGGCTCATAGGACAAAGCTCATGATGGATTTAGAGAAGCTCCCAATATTAGATTCTAGGGATGAGTAAGGTACTTTCACACTTGCGTTGGACGGGATCTGTTGCTATCCACAGCCTTGAGGAATTACGGTAACCGTTGCAGGAAACCGTTATATTCCTCATAGAGTTCTATTAACTACGGATAGCAACGGATGGTTGCATTCGCTGCACGACGCAACGTCGTTATTTTGACGCTGCATCGGGCGGAAGGAACGCAGCATGTAACTTTTTTTGAGCGGCAGAAACCTTTATTTTTCACTGCGCATGCTCATTTTTTTTTTTTTTTTAAATCACAGAAACTTTATTTTGTTTCTCGGTGGCCGAACGTTCAGCTGAGCGCCCGGCCGCCGGCATGTGAGCGCGATCAGCTGAGCGCCCGGCAGCCGGCTATTGAGAGCGATCAGCTGAGCGCCCGGCCGCCGGCATGTAAGAGCGCTCAGCTGAGCGCCCGGCCGCTGGCATGTGAGAGCTCTTAGCTGAGCGCCCGGCAGCCGACTATTGAGAGCGATCAGCTGAGCGCCCGGCCGCCGGGTGATCAGCTGATCGTTCACAATAGTCTGCTGTCAATAAAACTGTACAGAAGAAAAAAAAATTAAAAAAAAAAAAAAAAAAGCTTTCCGTTGTTTTGTACGATCTGTAGGATGTGTTGTGCCATTATATGCAACGCATCCGTTGCATCCGTCACACAATGCAATGCAACGGATGCCGTTCAACGCAAGTGTGAAAGTAGCCTAAATCTATTCACAAATCCCTTCTCCAGTGACCATGTCAGTAGTTTCTGGCTGTTGGGATCTTAGCTAGATGCTACTTTCTGGACAGAGTACCTGGCACCTCTTCTCAATAGTAGGCTCAGTATCAGTGTTGCAACTGGAGTTTGATAGGTTTCAGTACAAAATATGGACCTTGGTCCCCTCCCCTTACATTTTGATCAAATGTATGGACCCATGTAGCATTCTAAATCCTATAAGCACATGTGTGCTACTGTGATGCCCTGGGCTATCAGGTCGTCACAGGGTATTGTGCAATCTGCCCTTCTGCACAGTATCCACTCCTCCTTGGTTACGGATCCTGGTTCTTCGGTGTTGCTAACAGCTTAGCCAATCAAAATCCTAGAAACACTTTGCACCGTACCCACCAGACACACCATTAGGGAGCCTGAAGGGAATAGGGCCGCCCATATGGGAGGTTGGTAGGGGAAAGTGGGAAAGTGAGAGAGAAGTGAAACAGGAGTGAAAGGAGTAGGAGGTGGAAGGTGACTCTCTGGGAGAGAGAGATCACCGGTCCGGAGCAGGGCTCCTGAAGTTACTAGGTGGCAGACGTTGGTCTGGGCCTGGTAGGAGCTCGAACCCCGGTCGCAGGGGATCGCGTCAAGGGGCACGGACTGCCGAGGAGGGCGGCCGGCACCCTTGAGCCATCACCGGGCAGGGGCCAGGGCACGACGGGGTACATAGACCCTAGACCGGGAAATAGCTTCACGTGTCCCAGTAACTTACCCGACGGGGGTGAAGACTTCAAGTTTCATCCCCAACCCGCTCCAAAATCGGGGTACTAGTGCACTGATGGGATAGGATTATCCCAAATACAGTCCAAAGAAATCTTACGCGGGAACCCTGAGAGCAAGCTCACTCCATTAGCGATACGGGTGAGCAGGACCCGAAAAGTTTCACACTTGAGGGTCCACCTAGTGAGAAGGTGCCACGGAGAAGGCCACAGGCTGTCAGCAACACCAAGGGCACGGATCCAAGCATGCTCCCTCCATGCTGCAGTGGTGCTCAGAATTCTGGTTTACAAGATGTCGGTGTGATTATTCCTGGACTGTGTGAGTACACTGAGAAAGCCCCTTCACCTCTCTCCAACGGCACCCCCTTCACCAACACCAACCGGCCCTGGGGCACAAATTCCCTACCCACGGAGGGGTTAAACATCCTGCTGCTACACCATCGCCACCGGGCTCCCCAACAGCAGCGGTGGTCTCCTACACTACCACACACCATGGGTGGTGTCACGAACTTACACATCCCCTGTACGTACTACCCCCCCCTTTTTGAATTTGAGTGTCTGCGTGAACCCCCGGGTCTGGAGACCCCTCGAGCCACCGCGGTTCCGGATCCAAGCGGCCCGGCCGCTGGCACGGGGGCGGTGCACTACAGTAACTCAAACCTCCCATACACACATACTATATTATGTAGTAATGTAGCGCCCCTGAAGCCATCAGGGAGCTACAAGGTACTGCATCCCCACCAGGATGCAGATCCTACCCCTAGGGACCCAGAAGACCAGTGCTGGTAACACCCAAACACTCCAGTTAATCCCTTTTTTCCCCAAAATTCCCCCATTAGGCTGGGGTTGGACCAATGGATGGCCGCCTAGAGGTGGAGCCAATCCAGTCCACTAGACGACCATGTGGGAGGGGCAGACAGTGGACAGTGAGTGAGGGCCTAGGCGGTTAGTTGCTGGTGGAGTACGGTGGAGTACTCCCGGAACTTCACACCAACGGGGTACAGAATCCTAGGTCAGGCAACCGATCCAGGCACATCTGATAAAATCTGCACAGTGAAGGGACCATCTGGTACAAATATCCCCTATCCTGGCCCCATCAAAGTATATCTGTCAACCCATCCTAGACCCCTTCCAGATACATATGCCCCCCCACCCTACTATATTTGTCCCCCATCCTGGGCCCCCTTCTAATATAAATGTCCACCATCCTGGTATATATGCCTCCCATCCTGGTACATATGTCCCTCATCCTATTATATATGTCCCCCATCCTGGGCACCTTCCTGACCTTCCTGTCTATTTCCTTTCTGATTATTGGGACAACACAAAAAAAGAGAGTAAAAACAAAATTAGACAGAATTTCACACAAAACTCCATAAAAGGCACAGACTAAAATGTTGGTATTATTGTAATATATAACTTCCATAAATTGCTTCCTATAACCGTCCACAAGCTTCTTACTCCTCTCGCCTGGAATCTTGGACTCTTCTTTATAATCTGCTCCAGGTTTCTTATATTTGAAGGCGTCTTCTCTTTTCCCAACAGCAATTTTAAGATCTCTTCACAGGTGTGAATGGCATATAGATCCGGACTCCTTGCTGCCACTTCATAAAGGCCACTTTACACACAGCGACATCGCTAGACATGTCGCTGCCGAACGCACCCGCCCCCGTCATTTGTGCATCACGGGCAAATCGCTGCCCGTGGCGCACAATATCGTTAGTCCCCATCACACATACTTGCCTGCCTAGCGACATCACTGTAGCCAGCAAACCGCCTCCTTTCTAATGGCGGTTCGTTTGGTGTCACAGCGGCGTCACTTAGCGGCTGCCCAATAGAAGTGGAGAAGAGGAGATGAGCGGCCGTAACATCCCGCCCACCTCTTTCCTTGCTCATTGCAGGCGGCCGCAGGTACGATGTAGTTCCTCGTTCCTGCGGTGTCACAAATAGCGATGTGTGCTGCCGCAGGAATGACGAAAAACCTGCGTCCTGCAACAGCAACGATAATCGGGAAAGGAACGACGCATCAGCGATCAACAATTAGGTAAGTAATTTTGATCGTTAACGGTCGTTCGTGCGTTTCACACGCAACGACGTCACTAACGAGGCCGGATGTGCGTCATGAATTCCGTGACCCCAACGACATCTCGTTAGCGATGTCATTGCATGTAAAGTGGCCTTAACTCTCCAGCACTTTGTTTCCAACCATTTCTGGGCCTTCTTGAAGTATTTTGGATCATTTTCCTGCCAAAAGACCGATGACCTAGGACACAAACCCAGCTTTCTGACACTGGGCTCTACATTCTGACCCAACATCCTTTGGTAATCTTCAGAATTCCTGATGCTTTACACAAAATGAAGACCCCCAGTGCTCGAGGCAGCAAAAACAACACCAAAATATCTGACTGCCACCATGTGTGACTGAAGGTACTGTGTTCTTTTCTTTGTAGGCCTCATTCTTGTTTTGATAAACAGTGGAATGATGGGCTTTACCAAAAAGCTCTACCTTGGTCTCATCTGTCCACAAGATTCTTTCTCAGAGGGGTTTTGGCTTACTCATATATTTTGACAAACTGCAGTCTAGTTTTTTATGTCTCCGCATCAGCAGTGGGGCCCTGCTGGGTTTCCTCTATAGCGTTTGATTTCATTCAAATGTCGATGGATAGTTCGCTCTGACACTGATAGACCCTGACCATGCAGGACAGCTTGATTTTTTGGGGGGACTTGATTCGGGCTGCTTATCGACCATCTAGACTATCCTGCGCCGCAACCTTTCGTCAATTGTTCTTTTCTGTCCATGGCCAAGGATATTAGCTACAGTGCCATGGGTTATAAACTTCTTCATTATGTTGTGAACTGTAGACAAAGGAGCATCAAGATCTCTAGAAATGGTCTTGCAACCTTGAGATTATTGATAGTTTTCAACAACTTTCAAGACCTGAGCCAGTTCTCTTCTCCTCTTTCTGTTCTCCATGTTTAGTGTGGCACACAGACACACAATGCAAAGACTAAACTTCTCCCCTTTTTATCTGGTTTTAGGTGTGTTTTTCATATTGCCCACACCTGTTACTTTCCACAGGTGAGATTAGACAAACATCATATCATTGAAACAAAGTTGTTTACCCACAATTTTGGAAAGGTGCTAACAATTTTGTCCTGCCCATTTTTGGAATTTTCAGTAAATATTTTTCCAATTTGGCTTTTTTATTGTTTTTTTCTGTTGTTCCCAAGTTCCAATACATACAAACGAAATAAACATGTGTATGACAAAACATGTGTAATTGTGATAACTTTCTTGGAGAAGTAATTAATTTTCTGGAACAATTTCAAGGGTGCCACCATTTTTAACCATGACTGTATGTCCTCCATCCTGTTATATTTGTTACCCAGTCTGTCGCTCTTCTCAAAAACATAAAAATGCATAAAAAAAAACAAAAAAACATTCCTCTCACCTTTACCTACTCCCAGGGCCGTATTTACCATTAGGCACCCGTGGTCCGGTGCCTAGGGCGGCAGATTGTGAGGGGCGGCACCTTCTGGCAGCAAAAAAAAAAAAAAAAAAATTTTTTTTTTTTTTTTTTTTTTACATTTTTTTTTTTGTGGCCGCCGAGCACAGGGAGCTGATTGACCCCGGAACTGCCGGCGCCTGCACTTCCGGGGTCACAGGCGCGCGCCAATCAGCTCCTTCCTCTGTGCTGCGTCCACTGCTGTGTGGACGTCACATGCAGAGCTCACAGCAGGACGCCGCGGAGGACGCCGTGATGGAAGCCGGTGTCAGAAGAGGATACTCACGTGAGCCAGGAAGATGGCGGCGGGCACTGGAGCAGGTAAGTGGATTCATAAGGAGCGTGGGAGTGTCTCTAATGCAGACCAGAGATCTGCGCATGCGGGGGGAGGGAGGCGGCAAAGGCAGATACTGGAGGGAGGCAGAGGCTGAGACTGGGGGGAGGCTGGAGGGAGGCAGAGGCTGAGACTGGGGGGAGGCTGGATGGAGGCAGAGGCTGAGACTGGGGGGAGGCTGGAGGGAGGCAGAGGCTGAGACTGGAGGGAGGCAGTGGCTGAGACTGGGGGGAGGCTGGAGGGAGGCAGAGGCTGAGACTGGAGAGAGGCAGAGGCTGAGACTGGGGGGAGGCTGGAGGGAGGCAGAGGCTGAGACTGGAGGGAGGCAGAGGCTGAGACTGTGGGGAGGCTGGAGGGAGGCAGAGGCTGAGACTGGGGGAGGCTGGAGGGAGGCAGAGGCAGAGACTGGGGGGGGGCTGGAGGGAGGCAGAGGCTGAGACTGGAGAGAGGCAGAGGCTGAGACTGGGGGGAGGTTGGAGGGAGGCAGAGGCTGAGACTGGAGGGAGGCAGAGGCTGAGACTGTGGGGAGGCTGGAGGGAGGCAGAGGCTGAGACTGGGGGAGGCTGGAGGGAGGCAGAGGCAGAGACTGGGGGGAGGCTGGAGGGAGGCAGAGACTGGGGGGAGGCTGGAGGGAGGCAGAGGCAGAGACTGGGGGGAGGCTGGAGGGAGGCAGAGGCAGAGACTGGGGGGAGGCTGGAGGGAGGCAGAGGCAGAGACTGGGGGGAGGCTGGAGGGAGGCAGAGGCAGAGACTGGGGGGAGGCTGGAGGGAGGCAGAGGCAGAGACTGGGGGGAGGCTGGAGGGAGGCAGAGGCTGAGACTGGGGGGAGGTTGGAGGGAGGCAGAGGCTGAGACTGGAGGGAGGCAGAGGCTGAGACTGTGGGGAGGCTGGAGGGAGGCAGAGGCTGAGACTGGGGGAGGCTGGAGGGAGGCAGAGGCAGAGACTGGGGGGAGGCTGGAGGGAGGCAGAGGCTGAGACTGGGGGGAGGCTGGAGAGAGGCAGAGGCTGAGACTGGGGGGAGGCTGGAGGGAGGCAGAGGCAGAGACTGGGGGAGGCTGGAGGGAGGCAGAGGCAGAGACTGGGGGGAGGCTGGAGGGAGGCAGAGGCAGAGACTGGGGGAGGCTGGAGGGAGGCAGAGGCTGAGACTGGGGGGAGGCTGGAGGGAGGCAGAGGCTGAGACTGGGGGGAGGCTGGAGGGAGGCAGAGGCAGAGACTGGGGGGAGGCTGGAGGGAGGCAGAGGCAGAGACTGGAGGGAGGCAGAGGCTGAGACTGGAGGGAGGCAGAGGCTGAGACTGGGGGGAGGCTGGAGGGAGGCAGAGGCTGAGACTGGAGAGAGGCAGAGGCTGAGACTGGGGGGAGGTTGGAGGGAGGCAGAGGCTGAGACTGGAGGGAGGCAGAGGCTGAGACTGTGGGGAGGCTGGAGGGAGGCAGAGGCTGAGACTGGAGAGAGGCAGAGGCTGAGACTGGGGGGAGGCTGGAGGGAGGCAGAGGCTGAGACTGGAGAGAGGCAGAGGCTGAGACTGTGGGGAGGCTGGAGGGAGGCAGAGGCTGAGACTGGGGGAGGCTGGAGGGAGGCAGAGGCAGAGACTGTGGGGAGGCTGGAGGGAGGCAGAGGCAGAGACTGGGAAGAGGCTGGAGGGAGGCAGAGGCTGAGACTGAGGGGAGGCTGGAGAGAGGCAGAGGCTGAGACTGGGGGAGGCTGGAGGGAGGCAGAGGCAGAGACTGGGGGGAGGCTGGAGGGAGGCAGAGGCAGAGACTGGGGGGAGGCTGGAGGGAGGCAGAGGCTGAGACTGGGGGGAGGCTGGAGAGAGGCAGAGGCTGAGACTGGGGGGAAGCTGGAGGGAGGCAGAGGCAGAGACTGGGGGGAGGCTGGAGGGAGGCAGAGGCAGAGACTGGGGGGGAGGCTGGAGGGAGGCAGAGGCAGAGACTGGGGGGAGGCTGGAGGGAGGCAGAGTCAGAGACTGGGGGCAGGCTGGAGGGAGGCAGAGGCAGAGACTGGGGGGAGGCTGGAGGGAGGCAGAGGCTGAGCATGAAGGGAGGCTGAGACTGGGGGGAGGCTGGAGGGAGACTGAGGCTGAGACTGGGGGGAGGCTGGAGGGAGGCTGAGGCTGAGACTGGAGGGAGGCTGAGGCTGAGACTGGGGGGAGGCTGGAGGGAGGCAGAGACTGGGGGGAGGCTGGAGGGAGGCAGAGGCAGAGACTGGGGGGAGGCTGGAGGGAGGCTGAGGCTGAGACTGGAGGGAGGCTGAGGCTGAGACTTGAGGAAGGCTGAGGCTGAGACTGGAGGGAGGCTGGAGGGAGGCTGAGGCGGAGACTGGGGCAGGCTGAGGCTGGGGGGAGGCAAAGGCTGAGACTGGGGAAGAGAGGCTGATGCTGAGGGAAGATAGAGGCTGATGCTGGGGGAGAGAGGCTGATGCTGGGTGAGTGGGAGAGAGGGGCTAATGCTAGAGACAGAGGACAAGGGATGAGGGATAGTGCAATGACAAAATCGATTGGGTGGGGGGAGTGTAAGGACTCAGAATAAGAGGGGGCAGCATTGGGAGCTCATTGTGAAGAAGGGGCAGCATGTGTGGGATCAGTATGGAGTGGAGCAATGTAGGGGAGTCAATATCAAGAGTGGGGTAGTGTGTGGGGGGGGGTCTCAGCATAAGCGTTAGTGTGGTGGTCTTAGCATGAGTGGGGCAACATGAAGGTCTCATTATGGAAAAGAGGAAGGCAGCATTAGGAGCTCATGGAGAGGGACAGCATGCATGGGACATTGTGAGAAGGGGGCAGCATGCATGGGACCCTGAGGATGGGGCAGCATGCATGAGACATTGTGAGAAGGGGGCAGCATGCATGGGACACTGAGGAGGGGGCAGCATGCATGAGACATTGTGAGGAGGGAGCAGCATGCATGGGACATTGTGAGGAAGGAGCAGCATGCATGGGACATTGTGAGGAGGGAGCATCAAGCATGAGACATTGTGCGGAGGGAGCAGCATGCATGGGACATTGTGAGGAGGGAGCAGCATGCATGGGACATTGTGAGGCGGGAGCAGCATACATGAGACATTGTGAGGAGGGGGCAGCATGCATGAGACATTGTGAGGAGGGAGCAGCATTCATGGGACATTGTGAGGAGGGAGCAGCATGCATGGGACATTGTGAGGAGGGGCAGCATGCATGGGACATTGTGAGGAGGGAGCAGCATGCATGGGACATTGTGAAGAGGGGGCAGCATGCATGGGACATTGTGAGGAGAGAGCAGCATGCATGGGACATTGTGAGGAGGGGGCAGCATGCATGGGACATTGTGAGGAGGGGGCAGCATGCATGGGACATTGTGAGGAGGGGGCAGCATGCATAAGACATTGTGAGGAGGGGGCAGCATGCAAGGGACATTGTGAGGAGGGGGCAGCATGCAAGGGACATTGTGAGGAGGGAGCAGCATGCATGGGACATTGTGAGGAGGGGGCAGCATGCATGGGACATTGTGAGGAGGGGGCAGCATGCAAGGGACATTGTGAGGAGGGGGCAGCATTCATGGGACATTGTGAGGAGGGGGCAGCATGCATGGGACATTGTGAGGAGGGGGCAGCAAGCATGGGACATTGTGAGGAGGGGGCAGCATGCATGGGACATTGTGAGGAGGGGGCAGCATGCATGGGACATTGTGAGGAGGGGGCAGCATGCAAGGGACATTGTGAGGAGGGGGCAGCATTCATGGGACATTGTGAGGAGGGGGCAGCATGCATGGGACATTGTGAGGAGGGGGCAGCAAGCATGGGACATTGTGAGGAGGGAGCAGCATGCATGGGACATTGTGACGAGGGAGCAGCATGCATGGGACATTGTGAGGAGGGGGCAGCATGCATGGGACATTGTGAGGAGGGGGCAGCATGCATGGGACATTGTGAGGAGGGGGCAGCATGCATGGGACATTGTGAGGAGGGGGCAGCATGCATGGGACATTGTCCTCACATCATGCTGCTCCCTCCTCACAATGTACAGATCATATTTCATAATTGAGGAAGGTGTGGTGGATATACAGTAGTTTATAAGGGAGGGCAGTGTGGTGTTTATTAGGGGCAGTGTCACAGTCACAGTATATAAGTGGGGACGGTGTGGTGGGAATATTTTATACTCATGCTATGTTTTGATGTGCCTGTGGTGATTCCCATTGGGGGGGGGGGTTCGTTTCTTATTGATACTTTTTAAAGTGTGCTACAGAGTAGATCTGCCTTAAACAGATGTCGTGTGCGAAAACTCAGTTTTACGTTGTCACTAAGGGGCGCGACCACTTAAAGTGCCTAGGGCAGCACGAAGGCAAAATACAGCCCTGCCTACTCCCATGACCTGTCTTCAAATCAGAAGAGACGATTCTCAAGGACTGGATATAACCCACTTTTCAGTGATGTGCCGATGCTGGCAAATCACACGCCTGCTATGAGGCCCATGAGATGAGGGGTCTCGGTTCCAGCGCCGGCATCGGGGTCCCCCCGCCCTTTTACCTGTATTGGCATTCTGGATGCCGATACAGTTGAAAGCCATGATGAAAAAGGGAACACATTGCTCCTTCCTTTATTATTCTCCATTGTCATGTGACATCCCATGAAGGACTATGAGTGTGCATTATACTATATGGAGGACTATGGGGGTGCATTATTTTATATGGATGACTATGGGGTGTGCATTATACTATATGGAGGATACATTATTTTATATGGAGAGCTATGGAGGGTGCATCATTCTATATGCAGCTGCATCATATTTAATGGAGGGTGCTTTATATTACGTGGATGTCTATGGTGTGCATTATTCTATATGGAGTGCTATGGGGGGCCCATTTTATATATATATGTATATATATATATATATATATATATATATATACTAGCTGTACTACCCGGCTTCGCCCGGGTTAATAACTGCTGTTAACAAAATAGAATGTATTAACAAAAATGTATTCTCCACACAAAAACCACAAAACAAATTGATAGAAATGTAATTATTAAATTGTTTCACATGGTGAGATGTGTGCTGAGGGTGGTATATGTGTTCAAGTATGTGGTAGTGTGTGGCGCATTTTGTGTGTGTGTTCATATCCCCGAGTGTGGTGAGTATCCCATGTCGGGGCCCCACATTAGCAGCTGTACGGTATATACTCTTTGGCGCCATCGCTCTCATTCTTTAATTCTCCCTTGTTCACATCTGGCAGCTGTCAATTTGCCCCCAACACTTTTCGTTTCACTTTTTCCCCATTATGTAGATAGGGGCAAAATTGATTGGTAAATTGGAACGCGCGGGGTTAAAATTTCACCTCACAACATAGCACCCAGCGCTGCTCGGGATAGTAACTGTCTCTCTGTTTCTCTCCCATTCTCTGTCTGTCTCTTCCTCTGTATATATCTCTTTGTCTCTCTCTCTATCTCTTTGTCTCTCTCTCTATCTCTTTGTCTGTCTGTCTCTTTCCCTGTCTGTCTCTGACTGTCTCTGTCTCCGTCTGTCTCAATCTCTTTCCCTGTCTATCTATCTTTTTCCCTGTCTGTCTATCTATCTCTGTCACTTTCCCTGTCTGTCTCTTTCCCTCTCTTTCTCTCTCTTTCCCTGTCTGTCTCTTTCCCTCTGTCTCTTTCCCTGTGTCTGTCTCTTTGTCTGTCTCTTACCCTGTCTGTCTCTTTCCCTCTCTTTACCTGTCTGTCTGTTTCCCTGTGTCTGTCTCTGTCTCTTTGTCTGTGTCTGTCTCTTTACCTGTCTGTGTCTGTCTCTTTCCCTCTCTTTCCCTGTCTGTCTCTTACCCTGTCAGTCTTTCTCTTTGTCTGTGTCTGTCTCTTTGTGTTTGTCTCTTACCTTGTCTATGTCTGTCTCTTACCCTGTCTGTGTCTGTCTCTTTCCCTGTCTATGTCTGCCTCTTTCCCTGGCTGCATTGTGACACGCCAACATTCCATATAAGGGCGTGGCTGCACATTCTTCTGAAGTTCTGGCTGCACTGTGGCTCCCAGCTCCATTCGCTTTAATGCTTGTAGGTTTTTTGGTGAATAACTGTAAAGCGCGGGGTTAAAATTTCCCCTCAAAACATAGCCTATGACGCTCTCAGGGTCCAGACGTGTGAGTGTGCAAACTTTTGTGGCTGTAGCTGCGACGGTGCATATGCCAATCCCGGACATACACACACACATACACACACACACATACACACATTCAGCTTTATATATTAGATATGGATATGTGGACTCCATTATACTATTTGGAGGGCTATGAGGTAACCATTATACCTTATGGAGGGCTATAATGGAGACTTTATACTTTATGGAGGACTATTAAAGGACCATTATTCTGTGTGGAGATCTGTGCAGAGTCCATTGTGCTATTTGGAGGGCTAGTGGGGACCATTTTATAGTGTGAAGATGTGTTGGGATTATATGTCTATAATTCCATTTTACTGCATAGAAGGTTGTGTGGAGGACAAAGTTGGGGCATCATACTGTTTTGGGGTCACCATACTTTGCTAGTGTAGTTGAGGGGGGTAAAGTATGGTCATCATACTTTTGTTTTGAGGCAACTTTGGAGGATTTGACTGAGGAGGTATCATCCAGTGTTTGGGGGGCACTTTTTTGGCATCACACTTTATGGTTGCAGTGACAGAGGATTCTAAGGGCTTCAATAAAAGGAAAATAGTTTGCAAGGGCTGCAAAGTTGTGAGATTTTTTATTTTGTGACCCACCAAAAATTATTTATATATTTTTTTTTATGGGGAGCAATTAGAAATTCTGTTATGGGGCCCCATGATTTCTATATATGCTTCTTCCACTGCAGATACATGAATCATTAGAGATCAGTTTGGGGTGCTGGCATCAAGTGTTGAATTTAAATGTAGCGCCTCTGCAGGGAAAAGGAAGTATTACACAGCTCCTAAATCATTGGCGTATCCAAGCACATGGGTCCACCTATTTTCATTTTCCATCTTTAGGTCAATTTAAATAAGATTAGTCAAGCAATTCAAAAGGATGCATTCTCTCTGAAAGCCTTTGGGAGTTTTCCTCTAAATTTTTTTGTGGGCATCTAACAGAGGTGTAGCAAAGGGGGGGCAGAGGGGGTGGTCCGCCCCAGGCAGCACGTGTCAGGGGGGTGGCATTTTGGGGTTAAAAAATACAAAAACATAGAAGAAATAATAATTGTTGATTAACCTCTTAACGACCCATGACATACTGGGTATGTCACGGTGACCTGGTACTTAACGACCCATGACGTACCCAGTACGTCATGGCAAAATCGCGGCCCCGGAGCCTCGATGGCTGCGATCAGTGTGCAAAAACCTTAGATTCGGGGAGGAGGGGACCTCTGCCTGACCACAGGAGGGGAGGTGTCTCCCCCCCGGACCTACGGAGGCTGTGATTGGCTGACGAACGCCGCTTAGCCAATCACAGCCACTGTGATATTTCAGCCATTGAAAATGGCTGACACATTGAAATCCAGCCATGATCATTGCAGCTATAGCACTAATCATTGGCTGGAGCTGGGTGAACTTTGTTTCACCCGCCCCCAGCTCTGATTGGAGAGATTGGCCTTGTGACCTATCTCTCCAATCACCTTGGATCTGGGGCCGGTGACCTGTAGGTGACCACTCCCCTCAGCTTCACTTCATCCGTGAAAGCTGAGGAGAGTGATCTCTGCAAGTGCCATTTGGTAAGTGCCCCCGATCCACCTCTGCCTCCGATCAGCCCCCGATTCACCGCTTCCCCACCACTGCCCCCTTTCAGCCGCACCGCCGTCGCAGCAGCAGTAGTCATCACCCCAAATCCACCGCCACTACTGCCTCCGATCTGCCACCGCCCTCCTCCATTTGCTGCCCCCCTCCATCCACCACCGCTCTCCCCATCAGCCCCTGCCCCCCTGCATCTACCACCGCTCTCCCCATCAGCCAATGCCCTCCTTCATACGCCACCGCTCTCCCCATCAGCTGCTGCCCCCTGCATCCGCCATTGCTCTCCCCATCAGCCGCTGCCCCCCTTCATATGCCACTGCTTTCCCCATCAGCCACTGCCCCCCTGCATCCACCACCGCTCTCCCCATCAGCCGCTGCCTCCTGCATCCGCCACCGCTCTTCCCATCAGCCACTGCCCTCCTTCATACGCCACTGCTCTCCCCATCAGCCTCAGCCCACCTTCATACACCGCCGCTCTCCCCATCAGCCGCTGCCCCCCTCCATCTGTCACACAATACCAAGATATCCAAGTTATATATATTCTGGATTATCGATGGCCAACGGAGGGGGGCGGCAAATTGACAACCGCCTCGGGCGGCAAAAGCAGTTGCTACGCCACTGGCATCTAAATGTAATAACGCCAATTATCAAAGTTTGTGAATCTATTCTTCCAGTTACAGCTAGAATATGGCTACAACCTGAGTGCCAAATATATGCCTGAGATGGAAATACACCTTTTAACCCTCTAATGACCAGGCCATTGATCTTGATCACTAACCAATCCTTTACATTTTTCCTTCTCAGCAACCCCATATATTGTATGGTTTCTTTCATTGTGGCTGTATGCCGCCTTGTATTATCTGGTGAAAATGTGATCATTTTACAGCTCTTTTAAAAGAGTTATATAGATTCATGTAATCCTTTGTTTGTTTTCAATGAGAGCATTAAAAAAAAAAAATGGGTTATATGATATTATTATTTTCTTTTATTTTTTTACTGTTCATAAATCAATTAACCAATATAAGAACCAAATTATTTTACATCATCTACAGAATAATTGCATAACCACTTATCAAGGAGACTAAAGGGCCCGTTACACGGTACGATATATCTAGCGATATGTCGGGGTCACGTCGTTAGTGACGCACATCCGGCATCGTTTGACATATCATAGCGTGTGACAGCTACGAGCGAGTGTGAACGAGTAAAAATACTCACCTTATCGTTGCTCATTGACACGTCGCTCATTTTCAAAAAATCGATCGTCCTTCTGCGCGCCGGTTGTTCATTGTTCCCGAGGCAGCACACATCGCTCCGTGTGACACCCCGGGAACGACGAACACAGCTTATCTGCGTCCCGCTGGCAATGCAGAAGGAAGGAGGTGGGCGGGATGTTACGTCCTGCTCATCTCCGCCCCTCCGCTACTATTGGCCAGCCGCTGTGTGAGGTCACTGTGACACCGAACGTCCCTCCCCCATCAGGAAGAGGATGTTCGCCGCCCACAGCGAGGTTGTTCGGGAGGTAAGTACGTGTGATGGGGGTTACCGACTTTGTGCGACACAGGCAACAAATTGCCCGTAACGCACAAACGATGGGGGCGATGATCGACGCATGTAAAGCGGCCTTTAGATATTAAAATTCAATGTTTTATTAATTATTATTATCTTAAAATATTAAAAAAAAAATAAGTTAAGGTAAATATAAGTAAACTATCACAATCGCTCAGAAATTTTATTCTAGGAAAATTAACAGTTGCCATGTATCTGTACTCAAACCCCTGAGTCTGTGCTCAGCTTCTCTGTCCACCAGACCACAGATGATTCACCTTTTCTTCAGGTGTTCAGTTTCTGTTAAGCTTGCTTTAGCTCTAGTAGGATAATGTACCACCCCGGTGTTGGTCGGGCTGCTGTTCGTGACACCACCTGTGGGTTGCGGTAATGGGATTACCACCGCTGCTCTAAGGAGTACCGGGGCAGATGGATTTAAGCAGCCCGATGTTAGTCCCTCCACAGGTAGGGATGGCCCCGGGCTCAGGGGTGTTGGTGGTTATTTGGGAGCGCAGGGTGCAGGGGACCAGAGTACTCACTGTGGGTAGTCGTGGTGCTGGATGAGGATTATAAAGGAGACACACACACCGTAAGTAAACCAAGTTCTCTGTCTGCCGCTGTCACTGTGGGAAGCCCGTCCAAGTACCCTGTCCCAACGGTGTTACATAGTAATCCAGAGCCTGCGTCCGTGCACAGTTTTGTGTCCGTGTGGGTCCCTATAGCCTGAAACTATAAGGTCCCGCTTCTTCAGTTTTTAAGTGAAGATGTGCTCCCAAGGGCTGGCACTTGGGACTTTAGTGGGTTGCTTTCACTGGAAAACTCTGTCCCCGCGGTGTGCTGATGCCCTCAGTCTCTGAGCTCTCTGAGAAGGTCCCTGAAGGTCCCCTTTCTCTGCAGGTTAATTGCCAGGACGTTGAATCGGCTCCTGACCTAGGGTCCTGTACCCCGTCATGCTCGGTACTGGTCAGTTTCTTTTGGGCTTGCTGGTGCTGACAGTCCTCCTAGACTATGTGTGTCGCACCCTTTTCCAATGTCCCTGCCACCGGTCCCCGATTCCTCTGGTCCCGGATTACTGTCTGCAACCCAACCTCGGTCTAGCTCCCTCGGAACTCCCTCCCCAGCTACTCACACCTTGAGGACTCTCACTCGACTCCTCGCTTCCCTCCCACCAGTCTGCCTGACTTCTAGGTGGGTGGCCCTTTTCCAGCTGGACCAACCCACTGGTGTGTCTGACAGGTCATGATGTGAGGTGTTGATTGGGATTTGTGGTGCTGATGGAGGTGACACCGGTTTCTGGGAACTTGGAGCCAGGGGGGGTGGCCCCTGCAACTTGGGTAAGGATGCAGTACTCTGTGGCACTCTGATGTACTCAGGGGCGCCACAATAACATATGTGTTCATTTACTCGTTTATCTGCCAATTCATCTTTTGGGTAGGTCTTTAAATTCCTTCTTCCTGCTGTTATTTCCTTCTGGTGATATTCTCATTTTGAAGTCCAGACATATTGCTCTTATTTTCTGCCAGTAAGTTGAAGATCAGCTATAATATTTCTCTCTGCTGTTTTCGTTCTCCACTCTGCACCTATCTAATGTGTTTTAACAGTAAGTATGTGGCAGAATCTTTAGGAATATTCACCTTCTCCGGTATTTTGTATTTGTTTTTTATCTTACTCACTCTGGGATCACTTTTTCCTTCAGTACACCTTCCCTTCTGTAGGTAATTTGCCCTCTTCTCTGCTCTCCAGTTCCTTAATAAGAACTTGAAGCACTCGATGGCCAATCAGGTAGCATAGGTCCATGTTGCTATTGTTTAGTCTGTGGCTACAGCTATTCCAAATTCCGAGGAGACCACTAAAAACTGCAGGGTTGGGATACCTAGTCTGTAAGGGAAATGGTAGGGTTAGTTGCAGTTTTTAGTGTGTTACATTACAGAATATAACAATACCGTGCTACCAAATAGAATGGGAAAAGGATGTAGAAGGCTAGGTAAGGTGTGTCATAAAGAAAGTGTAAAGCCCCTGTCACATTTAACGACTTACCAGAGATCCCGAAAACGATGTGACCTGATAAGGATCGCTGGTAAGTCACTGAGAGGTCGCTGGTGAGATGTCACACAGTCAGATCTTGCCAACGACGCAGTAACAATCAGCGACCTGTATAACGATCTCGGCGGGCGTTGGGACTGTGTTAGGAGGTCATTGGTAGGTGTCAAACACAACGATGCATCCTGCCCAGGAGGACATCACCTTTGAAGAAAATGGTCCCAACCATTCAGCAAAGGCTAGCGATCTTACAGCAGGGGCCTGATCGCTGGTAGGTGTCACACATAACGAGATCGCTGCTGCGATCACCGTAAACGGTGACGCAACAACGATCTCTTTAGCGATCTCGTTGTTTGTGACGGGGCCTTAATTTGCACACTAGTGTTATTTACAACACACCTTACCTAGTCTTCCACATCCTTTTCCCATTCTACTTGGTAGCGCGGTAGTTTTATATTCTATAATCTAGTCAGTGTTTACCACTTCCAGACAGGATACACGCGGAACCTGTCTACAACCTGCGGCTTCCGAATAGTTATCCTTCTGTCACCAGAGTCCAACCCTAACCCTAATCTAATTCCCTGAGGTATACGCTACATACTCCTGTTTATTAGCCAGCTCATCTACCCACCCAACTATCGTTCGCCTGTGAGCACCGATGTCCATTCAGTCTACTTTTCTGTGTTACATTAACCCATTTGTAGTTAAAGAATATTTAGGATTATTTTTACTTTCTCTCGCAATGAGTCTCTCTGTCTCAAACTTAGCTAACTTAATTTGCTTTTTACATATTTTATTTAATTTTCTATAATTATATAATGCCTCATCACTACCTACCCTCTTTAATTCTTTTAAGGCTTTCTGTTTTTCTTTTATTGCTTCCCTTACAGCTCTATTTAGCCATAGGGGTTTCCTCCTATTTCTAGCATGTTTGTTCCCATAGGGTATATTTTCTGCACAAGCCCTATTCAGGATGCTCATAAAAGTCTCCCATTTGCTTTGTGTACTTTTATTACTTAGTACATCATCCCAGTTTATTGCACTAAGATCATCTCTCAACCGTTTAAAATTTGCTTTCCTGAAGTTTAGTGTCCTTGTAGCCCCTCTACTAGACATCTTACTAAAGAATACATGAAAACTTATTATTTTGTGATCACTATTCCCCAAGTAACCCCCAACTTGTATATTTGATATGCGGTCTGGCCTATTGGTTAGTACAAGGTCTAGTAGTGCTCCCCCTCTTGTGGGGTCCTGTACCATTTGTGAAAGGTAATTATCTTTCATTGTTATCAAAAATCTATTTCCTTTGCTGGAACTGCAAGTTTCTGTTCCCCAATTTATATCAGGATAGTTAAAGTCCCCCATAATAATTACCTCCCCGAGACTCGCTGCTTTATCAATTTGCTTTATGAGGAGATTGTCTACCTCTTCCATAATATTCGGCGTCTTATAACACACCCCTATCAGTATTTTATTATTCATTCTCCCCCCCCTTATCTCCACCCATAGGGACTCTACATTCTCAGTACCCTCACATATGTTGTCACGCAGGATGGGTTTTAAGGATGATTTTACATATAGACACACACCTCCCCCTCGCTTATTTGTACGGTCATTCCTGAATAGGCTATAACCCTGTAAATTAACAGCCCAGTCATAGCTCTCATCCAGCCATGTCTCTGATATCCCCACTATATCATAATTTTCTTCCAACAATATTAATTCTAATTCCTCCACCTTATTTGTGAGGCTTCGGGCATTAGTGTACATGCACGTTATGTATGACTCTGTACCTGTATTCCTGTTTACTGTATTAACTGTCCTAACCCTTCCCCCCGTACCACCCCCAATTTCATTACTTGTGCCCTGGTCACTATCTGCACTACATTCCCCTTCTATAAAGTGAATACCCTCGTGAGTTGTTGTACGCACCAACCCTTGTGAGTTGTTGTACGCACATAATCACTGTAATGTAGATATAAAAAAAAATGAACAAACTGTAGTAATTTTTATTAGTTAATAGGAGGAAAAAAATATTTGCCCCACCTGCATGGTTTAATATTTCCCATAAAGGTATCAAACATATTAGTTTATATGGTAACTCAAGTCCAAATAAATAATTACGTGCTTAGTGCAAGTACCAGTATAGTAAACCCAATAATATTTTAGGTAGAGATAATAAGAAAAACTGAGCAATACATATTTCATAAGATAGAATGCATAAAGCATTTCATATAGTAACTCTCAAATGAGGATAATATAGTTTATAGATAATTGGATAGCAATGCAAGAGATCAGTGAGTTCATAACAGATGGTCAGTTAAGTACATACAAGGCCCCCTTTATATGCATTTTGTGTGGGCCTCTTCTTGAGGGATGTTTTGTGACTCAGGGAACGGGTCTGATATAGTGTTCTAAAATACCTTAGGTGGTACAGATATTCGGCGCTGTTATCATGGCGCTGAGAGTTTCGTAGCTGCCGGCTCGGCCTCCTGCCTCATGCCCTCCTCTAACACATCACAGAGAGGACCCGGACTGCATGATGTCAGTGGGACGCGTTGCCAAGAAAATGGAAATACTTAGCAGTCATGCGCAGCAAACATTATATCAACCTAGTGACGGAAAGTGACACTGCACAATCAATGTATGTGCAGATAGGTGATTAGTATTGTCAAGGTTGGGAATTTTGGTGAAACCACAAATGGGGTCTCTCAGGGTCACAGAGACGGATTTCAAATCGATCTGCGCAGATATAAATGTGTGAGAAAAATGACCACACAGGGAAATGTCTCAATCCAGGAGAAGCGCAATGCTCTTCAACCCGTATATTGTAAAACAATCACAGTTATACAATTCAAAATTGAATGTGTGGCATGGCGCATTGTCCTGCTGGAAAAAACAGTCCTCAGAGTTGGGGAACATTGCCTGAGCAGAAGGAAGCAACTGTTTTTCCAGGATAACCTTGTATGAGGCTTGATTCAAACGTCCTTTGCAAAGTTTAATCTGCCGAATTTCTAGAGTAAGGTAATCTTCTCTGATGAGTCTAATTTTAAGCTTTGCCCAACACCGGGTCGTCTAATGGTTAGACGGAGACCTGGAGAGGCATACAAGCCATAGTGTCTTGTACCCACTGAGAAATTGATAACTGGAGGATCGGTGATGATCTGGAGATGCCTCACATTATTTGAGCTTTTTTTGTTATTTTGACCATTTCTCATTTTCAGAAAATAAATACAAAATTTATTGCTGGGAACTTTGGAGACATGTTGTCAGTAGTTTATAGAATAAAAGAACAATTTACATTTTACACAAAAATCTAATATATAAAGCTGAGTGTATGTATGCGTGTGTGTGTCCACTAAAGGAATTCGCACCGTAGCATGTACAATCATGAAATTTTGCACAAACATTCCATGTGACTCAGGGAACGTCGTAGACTACGTTTTGAAGGGAAATTTTAACTCTGTGCTTTACAGTTAATCGATAAAAAACTTGCCTCGATTAAAGTCAATGGAGCTGGGAGCCACAGTGCAGCCAGAACTTCAGAAGAATGCGCAGCCACGCCCTTAAATTGAATGTTGGCAAGTCACAATGCAGCCCGGGAAAGAGACAGTAAAAGAAACAGAGAAAGAGACAGGGAAAAAGACAGACAGACACAAGGAAAGAGACAGACAGACAAACACAGGAAAAGAGACAGTCACAGGGAAAAAGACAGACACAGGGAAAGAGACAGACACAGGGAAAGAAACAGACACAGGGAAAGAGACAGACATAGGGAAAGAGACAGACACAGGGAAAGATACAGAGAGACAGATAGGGAAAGAGACAAAGAAACAGACAGGGAAAGAGACAGACAGAGACTGGGAGAGATATAGAGACACAGTTACTAGTGCTACAGCTAGTATACCTATAAAGAGAAAAATCAGAAAAACTGAACATTTTGCAATGGTCTCTTAATTTTTGCCAGAGCTGTATATTACCCAAATTCCCATAAGGGAAACATGCCTTCCATATCTGTAATTATTAATAGGTAAAGTTTGTTTAATAAAGTAATTATGGATGAATGAATTACAGTCAAACATAGATGGGCAATTTCAGTACATGTGCAATAAGCGCCCCTTAGTGGAAACGTTTGTGGGAGGTTCACGTGTGGGCAGCTTGTGAGAGCTCCTTTATTCCTGAACAGTAGGAAAGTTTGCTTTAAATTAATTAGGCTATGTGCCCACGCTGTGCCCACGCTGCGGATTTTGCGTGGATTTTGCCGCGGATTTGCCGCGGATTTACCGCGGATTTCCCGAAAATCTGCAGCAGCGGCACTTCCAAGCCATTTCAATGCTGTGTCCATGCTGCGGATTTTTCCGCGGCGGATTTGCCGCGGATTTTGATCCGGAAAAATCTGCAGCATGTCAATTATTCTTGCGGATTTTGGGTATAGAATGGGGAAAAAAAAAAAATCTGCATCAAAATCCGCGGCAAAATAGCGGCAAAAATAAGGTGCGGATTTGCCGCGAAAGTCGCGGATTTTCATGCAGAAAAATCCGCAGGTACATTCTACCGTGGACACATAGCCTTATAGTTTCTCAAAGAGACTAAGGGTACCTTCACACTTAGCGATGCAGCAGCGATCCGACCAGCGATCTGACCTGGTCAGGATCGCTGCTGCATCGCTACATGGTCGCTGGTGAGCTGTCAAACAGGCAGATCTCACCAGCGACCAGTGAACAGCCCCCAGCCAGCAGCGACGTGCAAGCGACGCTGCGCTTGCACGGAGCCGCCGCCTGGAAGCTGCGGAGACTGGTAACTAAGGTAAACATCGGGTATGGTTACCCGATGTTTACATTAGTTACCAGCGCACACCGCTTCGCTGTGTGTGCAGGGAGCAGGGAGCCGCGCACACTGAGCGCTGGCTCCTTGCTCTCCTAGCTAAAGTACACATCGGGTTAATTAACCCGATGTGTAATGCAGTTACATGTGCAGAGAGCAGGGAGCCGCGCACACTGCTTAGCGCTGGCTCCTTGCTCTCCTAGCTGCTGTACACATCGGGTTAATTAACCCGATGTGTACAGCAGCTACATGTGCAGAGAGCCGGAGCCGGCAGCACAGGCAGCGTGAGAGCTGCAGAGGCTGGTAACTAAGGTAAATATCGGGTAACCACCTTGGTTACCCAATGTTTATCTTAGTTACCAGCCTCCGCAGCTGCCAGACGCCGGCTCCTGCTCCCTGCTCGCTTCATTTGTCGCTCTCTCGCTGTCACACACAGCGATCTGTGTGTCACAGCGGGAGAGCGGCTTTGAAGAAAACGAACCAGGGCTGTGTGTAACGAGCAGCGATCTCGCAGCAGGGGCCAGATCGCTGCTCAGTGTCACACACAGCGAGATCGCTAATGAGGTCACTGCTGCGTCACAAAAAGCGTGACTCAGCAGCGATCTCGGCAGCGAGCTCGCTGTGTGTGAAGCACCCCTAACTTACAATAAATGACCCTCTGCGAACAGATTCTCTTACACATTATGGTGATGGACAGCAACTACAGCTCTAAACACCGAGTCTTGAGAGAACATTGCGATGTTTTCATTTGAGATTCTCCTAATCTCAGCTAAATCCTCTTATTTGAAGTCTGACCATAGGAGATGGACAGCCGTGTTGTGTAACATCTGAATTCTGCACAATTTTATCTTTATAAATCTTTATCTCAGGTTCATTGGCCGGGGAGTAAATATTGAGAAACTCCGGGAATCCGATCACTAATCCTTTTGACACAAACATTCCCAAATAGTTTTCATCTCAGCCCATTCCTGTAAAATGAAAAAAAGTTAGCGAGAACTTTGCGTTCAGAACTGAAAATTTTTACCTTAGTGGGGGGGGGGTTAACAGGGGTTAAACATAGAAATAACTTCCTTTTTGTAACCCATCAGTATGGAAATCTCCCAAGGACACACCAAAGTCTATTTGATGACAGACCCAGCCATGTTAGTGACATCGTAAACACTAAAATGCCGGTCTCATTTGGTAGTATCTCAAAGAAATCATGAAACTTTAAGTTATAGCGAGCGTGAGAGTATGGTGTATTCATTTCTCTCTAAAATGCTAAAGGACTAGGGTATATTCATTATGTTTAAAGGTAAAGCATTTCTAATAACTCTATAGGAAAGGCTTCTTTACAGTTATGGCCCCATCACACGCAACGACGTATCTAACGATATATCGCCGGGGTCACGGATTCCGTGACGCCCATCCAGCATCATTAGCGATGTCGTTGCGTGTGACAGCAAGGAACTACCGTTAATGATAGAAAATACTCACCAAATCGTCCATCGTTGACACGTCATTTATTTTTAAAATATCGTTGATTGTAGAGGACGCTGGTTGTTCGTCGTTCCCGAGGCAGCACACATCGCTATGTGTGACACCTCGGGAACGACGAACTACAGCTTACCTAAGGCCGCCGGCAATGAGGAAGGAAGGAGGTGGTCGGGATGTTACGTCCCGCTCATCTCCGCCCTGCCGCTTCTGTCGCGGGTTGAGGAGGGGACGCCGCGCTCTCCCTACTGCTCGGGTCCGGCTGCCGCGGCTTGCTGCTGCCGCTGCTCGGTGGCTCGAGCGATGGGCCGGATCCCGGGGACTCGAGCGGTGCTCCTCGCCCGTGAGTGAAAGGGGTTTTTGGGTGTGGGGATTGTTTATTGTCCGTGACGTCACCCACGGTTGTGGTGATTTGTTGGCACCACCGCTGCTCTGTATGGGGATCCCGGGAAGGATGGTATGGAGCAGCCAGTTGTTGTGTTGCCCCTCCGTGGGTAGGGGTTGGTGATCCCGGGGCCCAGTGATGAGTTGGGAGATGCAGGGCTTGGTGGGTGCAGGGACGCGGGGGCAGCGCTGTGCCTTGCGGGACTGTGGTACTCACTCAGCCTGAGACAATGACACAGTTCTCGGTAAAACACACGGCTGGAAAGACGGTTCCCACAGACGGCTGCACTTGCTTTCCCCAGAAGGTGACGGTGACGGTCCCTCTGTCCTGCACCTATGTTGATAATGGTTGCGATGGGTTCCCACCGGTAACCCGCTCCCCGGCTTGGATATGGGCCGGAGGAGCCCTACTTTGCCCGCAGGCGCTGTCCCTGAGAAACTGGTGCCCTGGCGGTGGCGGTGTCTCTCCTCAATGGTTGGACTGTTGCCTTCAATCGGGACTTGGTTGTTTGGAGACAGACGTCCCCTTCACTGACGGATTTGGCAAATTTACGGCGACTCCTAGCCTTGCCGGGGTCCGAGAGGCCCCGGCCCTTGTGCTGACTGTTCTTCGTATATGGCTCCAGACCGCCGGGTCACTACCCATCCGCGGTCCTTCCAGCAACCTCCGAGCAGTCCCCCTCCAGACTGTCACCGCCGTTTGCTGACCTTGCTGATACTGTCCGGGCACACAGCCGGACCAACTTCAGGCTTTCTTACTGACACTTTTACTCTTTTCTTCTGCTCCTCTACTACTTCACTTCCCTAGCTTAACTCTCTGTTTACTCCTTCTACTTCCTCCTCCTAGCCTGGTTTCTTCCCGCCTCTAGGGCTGTGTACTCCTCGGTGGGTGGAGCCAACCGCCTGGCCCACCCCCTGGTGTGAACACCAGCCCCTGGGGAAGGCAACAAGGATTTTGGTAGCCTTGGTGTTCCTAACTGGGGTGTAGAGTGTGGTGGTGTGATGACCTGTGACCCCTGGCTTGCCCAGGGCGTCACACTTCTATTGGGCGGCCGCTGTATGATGTCGCTGTGACGCCGAACGTCCCTCCCCCTTCAGGAAGAGGATGTTCACCACCCACAGCGACGTCGTTAGGGAGGTAAGTACGTGTGACGGGGGTTAATGATTTTGTGCGCCACGGGCAACTAATTGCCCGTAACGCACAAATGACGGGGGCGCGTGTGACACCGCCTTTAGAGTAGTGACACCCAACCACAAAAGATAGTAATGTCAGATAGTTACTATAACAACATTTAAAATAGAGCTGGATGTTTTATAAATAATCACACAATGTACAGTATATTTGATCTAGAAAGGTTGAACTTGATAGACCTATGTCTAGAGGCATCTTAGAGAAATATTTGCATATATATTAGTTCCCACTTTATACTTCCTGTAAAGCTTTTTTAATGCTATTATACAGAACCAAAATATTTTTTTCTCATAATAACTCTATGATAGCCCCAATTAAATCCAGTTTAAAAATGAAACTCCACTTTAGAGACACCACATCATCTTGGAATTCCCTTATAAAAAAGAAAATCAACCTCCATTTTCCTTTCATGTTCTGTGATGGTTACAGTCCAGAATAGCAGAGATCAGAGCTAGCTCTGTTTTCTACCTCTATAACATTATCGATGTTGTGGACAATGGTGAACCAGGCACCTCAGGTTGATTGAGAAATAAAATATTCTCTGTCAGCTTGTTTTGCCTATGTGTTGTAATTGTGGGTTACTAATGGTTTGTCCTGGAACAGGGTGCTTAAAACGATTGTCCCCCAAATACAGAACATTTTAATCAATTCATCTGGGAACAATAAGTTCCACAATTGGAGCATAGGAGGTGGCAAAAAAAAAAAAAAAAGAGTATACAGACAGATAGCAAGAGAACGCAGCTTCTGCTTTCTGTAAGGTAAAACATGTTTAAAAACAGTCAAGGAAATGTTTTACCTCACAGAAAGAATCATTAGTGATCCTATGTTGTAATGTCTGTATGCTCATTTGTTTACTCCCCTGCCTATCGGGATGTAGATTGATTAAACCATATTCCTGTATGCAACAAAAAAAAGCAAAAAATAATTTTGGAGATGTTTAGCATATCAGAATGGCCATTCTCATACCTGCCCAGTGACCACGTTACGGCAAAGTGATTGTACTGAATGCTACTCTATATTACTACCTCTTTCATGGTTTAAAAACCATATATACAGTATTTGAGAAAAGAGAGACCCACTATTAAAGGATAAAAACACCAGTGGCTAAGGGGGGAGGGGGCTTAAAGCACGGTCAGTCAAATGAACAAAATCTACACACATTATATACAGACAAAAAAATAACGCCTTACATGCTAAAGCTTGCAACTAAAAAATCCTAAAAACAATTCGAAATATTTTTTGAGTTGTTTAGCATATCAGAATGGCCATTCTCATACCTGCCCAGTAGCCACATCATGACAACCTCATTACACTGTGTAGTACTCTATATTAGTACCTTTTTCATAATTTAGAACCACATATATTTGGGAAAAGCCGTGAAGTGGCTACTGGGCAGGTATGAGAATGGCCATTCTGATATGCTAAACACCTCAAAAAATATTTAGAATTTTTTTCTTGCTTTTCTGTATTTTTAGTTGCAAGCTTTGGCATGTAAGGTTTTTTTGTCTGTGTGGATTTTGTCCATTTGACTGACCGTGCTTCCAGGCCCTCCTCCCCCATTAGCCACAGGTGTTTTTATCCTTTAATAGTGGGTCTCTCTTTCCCCAAATATATGTGGTTTTCAAACCATGAAAGAGGTAGTAATATAGAGTAGGACCCAGTACAATGAGGTTGCCGTGACATGGCTACTGGGCAATTATGAGAATGGCCATTCTGATATGCTAAACACCTCAAAAATATTTCGAATTTTTTTTTGCTTTTTGTCTTTTTAGTTGCATGTAAGTCTTACTTTTTTATCTGTATATAAAGTATGTGGATTTTGTCCATTTGACTGACCGTGCTTCCAGGCTCTCCTCCCCCATTAGCCACAGGTGTTTTTATCCTTTAATGGTGGGTCTCTCTTTTCCGAAATATATGTGGTTATTAAACCATGAAAGAGGTAGTAATATAGAGTAGGACCCAGTGCAATGAGGTTGCCGTGACGTGGCTACTGGGCAATTATGAGAATGGCCATTCTGATATTCTAAACACCTCAAAAAATATTTAGAATTTTTTTTACTTTTTTTTTGTTTTTTTAGTTGCAACTTTGGCATGTAAGTCTTTCCTTTTTGTCTGTACATATCCCTGTACGGTCAGACACGGCCATTACACAGTACACAGCATGGACACATATATAAAATCATCTCAGTATAGGAACATTTTTTTTACACATCCAATTGTGGAACTTTTATTATTATTTGAAGATCTATTGATTAAAATGTTCTTTGTTCATGGGAAAACCCCTTCAATGAAATCTATGTCTACCATTAATGTAGGTATATTTGATCCTGACAATGTAAGCAATCAAAGAATCTCATGTTCGAGTACCCTTGTAAGACTAATATATTCTAAAAAAACCAGAGTTTTGAAGATCAAAAAATGAAAATTTGAGTAAAAGTACTAAATGGCTGGCTGTATTACACATCACCTGCCTCAACAACAGAGACCATAGCTAGTTCCTATTAGTGCCACTAAAATACCATTTGAATATACATAATCGCTGGCTGATGATTGTTGCCATGGCAATCCAAAGTCAAGTAATGATCACCAGGTCTGCCTGCAGCAGGGTCCTGTTAGACAATTCCAGCAGCATGGTCTAAAAGGTGTTATGTAAGTGTCACACATATATATTCCAATGCATTATACCATTGATCAGAGTAATAAAAGATAGTATCCTATATATGGACTAAGAACAACAGTGGAAAAAAGTGAACAAAATTCTAAAAATATTTTCAAAATAATAAAAAAAGAAAAAAAAAACATTAAATCAATAAATACATAGTGTTATACTTACAGTTATTACTTACAGCAAAGATGCGCTGCAGTTGTACAATGCCCAGGCTAAAAGCTAGTACTCTGGCAGGATACAGCTAAATTACTAGCTTTTGTCCTGGGCATTGAACAACTGCAGTTCCATTGTGGCGCCCTGGACAAGCCAGGGGCCACAGGTAATAACACCGTCACACCCTACACCCCGGTCAGGCACACCAAAGCCAAACACAAAATCCTTGTTGCCTTCCTCCAGGGGCTGATGTCCACACCAGGGGGTGGGCCAGGCGGTTGGTCCCACCCACCGAGGAGTTCACAGTCCTGGAGGCGGGAGAACAGATCAGATTAGTTGGAGAGTTCAAAGTGAGAGGAAGGAAAGTGGCAAGAGAGCAACTGACTGGCCATGTCCGGGTGTGTGGCCCAGGCACTCAGCAAGGTTGGCAGACGGTGGTGACCGTCTGCAGGAGAGGCCGATTGGAGCAGATCGTAAGGACCGTGGACGGGCGGTAGCCCGGCGGTACTGGACCGGCGAGCAAAGAGAAGCCAGCACCATCCGGCAGGGCTTACGGACCCCGACAAGGCTAGGAGTCGCCGTGAATTTGTCAAATCTGTTAGCGAAGGGAACCTCCTGGGTTTCCCAGCAGCTAAGTCCCGATAGAAGGCAACAGTCCAACCGTTAGAGGGAAACACAGTCACCGCCAAGGCTAAAGTTCCCTGGGCCAGAGCCTGCGGGCAAAAGGGGTCTTTCAGCACATATCCGAGCTGGGGAGCGGGTTACCGGTGGGAACCCATTGGAGCCGTCTACACTACACAGATGCAGGGAAAGGCAGTCACCGTCGACCTGCCGGGAGCAGAAACTACCGCAGCCGTCTGTGGGACCCGTCCATCCAGCCGTGTGTTTTACCAAGAACTGTGTCTTCATCATTGGCTGAGTGAATACCACCGTGCCGTGTGGCACAGCGCTGCCCCCGCGACCCTGCACCTCACCAGGCCCCGCAACCTGCCTGGCATCCATCTACCTCCCTCACCGGGCCCTGGGACAACCAACCCCCCTACCCACGGAGGGGAGAACTAACATCTAAGCTGCTCCATACCATCACTCCCGGGATCCCCGTCCAGAGCAGCGGTGGTGTCACAGCCTCACCACAGCCGTGGGTGGCGTCACGGACAATAAATCCCCAATCATACCCCCTTTCACTCACGGGCGAGGAGGGCCGCTCGAGACCCCGGGATCCGGCCCACCGCTCGTGCCACCACCGAGCAGCAGCAGCCGTAGCTGGACCCGAGCAGTGGGTGAGCGCACCGTCATCCTCCTCCCCACCCGCGACACCATCTTTGATGTAATGATATTTATTCCTCTATTTTTGATTTTTTTATATTATATTTAGTGTAGGGACCTACAAGCATGAGTTTCCCGTGACGAGGGTTGTAGGCTTCTGTTTTATGGCCATAATACCAATTAAAAACCTCATACTTTTTTGTACAGGATCCAGTCAGGCCCCTTTCTGTTAGGCCTTGCATTGTAGAGTTTCCGTCCCTGTATGGTGCACAGGTGGGGTACGGCTTGGCAGCCCGCCTGATCTAATAGTATGGGCGTCACCTAATAGGCTGCGGGCTTGTGACTGTACATCTGCATGTGTGAACAGCGCTCTATGCAAGCCATCAGTGTGCAGTTTTACCATCTAGCAATCGCCTCCTCCATGTTTTGGAAGTGTGTGTGATTTGCTCCTTGCTCCTCCTGCACCTGTGATGCCTCCACTTAGTGGGGGCTTAGCTGTATCCTGCTAGTGTACTAGCTTTTGGCCTGGGCATTGTACATCTGCAGCCCCATCTTTGCTGTAAGTAATGATATTTATTCCTCTTTTTTTGCTTTTTTTATAATATACTTACAGTTAGTAAACAAAAATGTCCACATATTTGTAATGCTGTGTCCAGAATGACTTGATCTTTAACCCCATTATGACCGCTGTATGGATTAAAACGGCGACAGGAAAGGGTACTTATGCCATATTGCTGTTTTAAAACGGCAGTAAGAAAAAAAAGTGTATAGCGTCTCAGGGGTTTCAACTACCAGGTTAGCTGAGTCCCTGCGTATCGCGATTCTGGACATTTTTTCCAGTCCTGGTCACGTGATCACCGTTATACACCATGTAAAGATGATCACGTTACAGTAAATGGTGGCACCGGTAAAAAATTATTTATCTCTCACCTGGCATGATCAAACATGTGAGGTGAAAGATAAATCTCCTCCCCCAGTCCCTTAAAGTACCCGATGTGGCCAAAGTGCCCCCCAGTCCCCATCCCGACCATCCAAGATGGCGGAGCTCATTAGTGGCAAGCACGCTGCATTCATCCTCCTCCTCTGGTTTCTGTCACATGTGACATATCAGATGCAACATAAAAGTGCTCCCCAGGTCCAGGCAAGTCACCCCTTGTCATGCCCTGGTCCTCCCCTGGTACCTGCTACTGCTCCAGTCACCCGCGATCCCATCTCCACTGAAAAATATTGGCCGCAAGCACAGAGAGTGGCTCTCAGCCAGCTCTCTGCATGCAGTGACACTGAGCTTACTGCAGCTCACACTGCTCTCCTCTAAGTGCAGTATTCTCAGGTCACTGCAGCCACACTGCTCAAATGGAGTGCCTGCACTTCCAAAAAATGGGGGATACATTCACTGAGCATGCCACCTATGTTCTGAATGGTCCAGAGTTGTCGTGGGAGCTCCAAAATAGATTACAGTGGACCAAATGTTTTTTTCTTTTCAATAAATTGGTGAAAGAGAAAATCTGTTGGGGAGTGTTTTTCCAAATAAATTTTTTTTTGTTTTTTTTTATTGCTGGCTGGGTTAGTGATGTCGGGTATCTGACATCACTAACCCCAGGGCTCGATGCCAGGTGACATTACACAGCTGGTATCAACCCCATTTATTACCCCGTTTGCCACTGCACTAGAGCAACGGGATGAGCCAGGGCAAAGCACCAGGATTGGCGCATCTAACGGATGCAACATTTCTGGGGTGGTTGCTATTTTTAGGCTGGGAAGGGCTAAATAACCATGGACATTCCAACCCTGAGAATACCAGACCCCAGCTTTCAGCTTCACCTTGGCTGGTAGTCCAATTTGGGGGAACCCCGTGTTTTATTTTTATTAACTATTTATTTATAAATAATTTAAAAAAACAGCATTGGGTGCCCTCTGTTTTGGATTACCAGCCAAGGTAAAGCTGCCAGTTGTGGTCTGCAGGCTGTAGCCGTCTGCTTTACCCTAACTAGCTATTAAAATGGGGGGACCCTATGTTGTTTTTTTAATTATTTATTTTTTGGCTAAATACAAGGTTAAACACCCTTTAGTGCCACATGAAAGTCACTAGAGGGTGCCAGCTTAGAATAAGCAGGAGGATTGGACATTATATATATGTTTTACCTCTGCCTGTCTATCTATTTATCAATCCACCCATCCATCCTAGCTTTTTAGGCTGCCTGTGCATGATCAGGGTTTGCAGCATTTTGAACGCACAGTGTTTTCGCTGTATTCTACAGTACAAGCGGATTGGAAGGATTATTGGAAATCCCATGCTTACTTTGCCTGTTTTTTCCGGCTTCCTGAGCTGCAGCATGTTAATTTATGCTGCGGAGACAATAGTGTTGTCATGGGGAGAATAGAGCTAAACTCTGAAGTTACCCAAACCCGAATCGTGGGCACGGCCAGCTGAGTTCTCCTGTGCGCAACACTTACATTTCCACAGGTGGGCTAGCACTGTGTCCTCTACACAGTGTCGCCGGCTCATGGGCACATAGCCTAAAAGTGAGAAATTTGGCACTACAGCAACATTTTTGTGAAGCACTTGTGGGTTCAAAATGCTCACTATGCCCCTGAATAAAATCCTTGAGGGGTCTAGTTTCTAAGATGGGGTCAATTGTGGGGGTTTCTGCTGTTTAGGTACCCTAGAAGCCTGCAAATGCAACATTGTGCTTCCAGTTTATCTAAACTTTTCCAAAATTCCCATGGTGCTTCTTCTGTTCCGAGCCCTCCCGTTTGTCCAGAGGTTTTTAGCCACATGTGAGGTACCACAGTGCTCATAAGAAATTGGATAACAAACTGTGTGGTCCATCTTTTGGTGTTGCCTCTTAAAAAAGTGAGAAATTTGGTGTTACAGCAACATTTTTGTGAAAAAATAAAACATTTTTCAGTATGATGACCTAAGTTTATGAAATTCTGTGAAGTACCTGTGAGTTCAAAATGCTCACTATACCACTGTCTAGTTTCTAGAATGGGGCACTTGTAGGGAACTCTACTGTTTAGGCACCTCAGGGGCTCTCCAAACACGACATGGCGTACTCTAATGACTCCAGCAAATTTTACAGTCAAATAGTGCTCCTGATGTGAAGCCCCACAGGTGTTGTGTCGGTGCATTACCTTCAGGGACTCCACGTAGCTGGATCTGGTCACAGGTAGGAGATCTTCTTCTTGTCGTGACGCCACTCTCAGTATTGCGGCCAGTAGGGACCGCCACTGCAGGTTGAGGGTCGCCTGGGGCTGATGGTATGTGCAGTTAGTTGGAATAGCCTCCTGAGAGTGAGGCAAGCCCCAGGGCCCGGTGTAGATGCGTAGTACCACAAGTCGCAGAATGACTCACACAGGCAGAATGTCTTTCAAGGGCTTTACTCACATTTGATGGCAGGGTGAGTAGCCCGGGCGTAGCTGAGATGAACCAGGTGGGAACCAGGTATCCTTCAGGCTGACTTTATGAGGGTGACTACCAACTCGCCTTCCTTAGCCCTTGGTGGTTTGGGGTGACCCCGACTTTGAGTCCCTATGGGGGTCACCCAGGGAAGTTGCTGAAGCCTCACTCCCCTTCGTTTGCCGTGTGCTTGTTCCCCGGACCAGGCCACTCCAGCTGCTTGCCTCCTGTGACCTATGGGCCCTCACTGCGGTTACGTGGCTGCGGCTTTTGTGGTGTTGTGGTGTGGGCTTTGAGAGCCCCACACCGGCAGGTTTAGCAGAAGAAAGCTGGATCTATCTTCGCTTCGGGATCTGCCGCCCGGTTTGGCCTGGTGCTCTCTAGCAGTCTCCTTACTTCCCACTCCGTGCTTTCTCTCTAGCTGAAGCTGGCTTTCAGGTAGCACTCCTAGTTGACCGTTCTCCCCCGTCAGTAGCCACTGCGCGGGCGCTGTTAGACAGCAACAGCCCCACAGGTCTGCTCCTCACTGAGCCCTATGGAGTTCTCTGCTCTAACTGACTCACTGCTCCTCCTCTCCTGTTCTTGCCTACGCCACCTAGCAACCAGACTCTCTTACCACACCCCTTGAGAGGAGATGGAGGCTTTTGGCCCCCTCCACTATTCCAGTGAAGGTCAAGGCTTTTCCCCCTCCTGGGATCCCCAGGGGTCCTCTCATGGGTACATGTGTGAGACCTGATCACTATGCGCCTGTGTTCCACACCCCTGTCAGCCTTCTGGATTACCTGTATTGTACTGTCCCCAGCATGGGTGCAGTACTCAGTGGTGCCTGACCAGGTCAGGGGCGCCACATTCCCCCTTAGTTATCACCAGCACGTCCTCGGGCTGCAAGACAACATTTTAAAATGCATAAAACATTAAAACATGTAAAACATTTTTAAAAGCACCAGGTACCATACATCACCACCCTCCACCCACAAGTCCGTTAACCCACCCAAAACCCTCTCACGTTGGCCGCGCCTTCAGCCACTTCTGGCAGGGTGTAGAGGCGGCTTTCATGGGCTGGTGGTCTTCAGGGTATACCTGGCCTGGTGGATCCGCGCCTTCAGCCTCTTCTGGCAGGATGCAGAGGCGGCCTCCACAGTTGGTGCTGACCAGGTACCCTCTTTGTGGTGGAGAGCCAGGCCCCATAAACAGGCATGCTCTCTGGTTGCAGGTGAGCCAAGGCCCTATATACGGACGGACTCCTCCTGGTTGCAGACAAGCCAAGCCCCTAAACAGGCTGACTCTGGTGGTGGTGGTGCCCTTTTGGTGTAACTATTTACACTGCGAGAGTTTGTGGCTATAGCCAGTTCATAGCCTTAAGGTTTATGGTTTTCTCACAATAGTTTTTGTGGGCACATGCTTAAACGTTGCAAAACAAAACTTTTCAAAACTTTAACTTCTGTACTTCTTTCTTTACTTTACTTTACTCTACTCCTCTTTTTCACCAGGGCTTGAGCCTGTATGGCGGTGGCACCTGCTGCTTTCCTGCTCTTTGTCGTCGTCTGTGGTAGTTTCATCTGTAGGTTCCTTGTCTTTTCTTTCTTGATCTTCATCTGTGTCTTTATCTCTGTCTTTTCTTTCTTGTAGCATGGGGTGGCTGTAAGGTTTGCTGGTGCATAGTGCTACGTCAAGCGCGTACAGTCCTCTTTCGCCTTCATGCATAGTGAATTGTACTGAATCCCCCATCTTTAGGTTTCTGCCAGGGTGTCCTCTAGGCAGATGAGCGCTCACATCTCTTCTGTTGACAAATATCCCTTCTTTGATACCAGGGGCTACAATAAAGCCGTATCCGCTTTTCAAGTTGAAATCCTCTACAACTCCTCTGCAAAGGGGTCCTCTAGCCTGGGCTCTGGACCTTCTCAGTAACCTTTTCTCCTGTAGGTCTCTGGCTGCAACTTCCCTCTGCTCTGGAGATTGTGGTGCAGGGGACAGCGTTGTACTGTTGCGACGCCTTGTCTTGCGGCCTGAACTCTGCGTGGTACAGCTTGCAAACTCCCAGGTGAGACTTTTAGGCAGATCTTCGTCAGCGGACGGTGTCAAGTCCTCCTCATCCCAACGGGAATAGGGTAACATCTCCGGTTCTGGGTATGGCTCTGGAGTCAGCTCCTCAGCTTCCTGGCCTCCTCTCCCCCTTAGTTCTTCTTGGCACTCCTTTGGTGGCAGTGCTGGGGATGGGCTTTCTTCAGCAGGCCCAGGCGGGGGACTCTTTGGCGTGGTTGCTGCAGGGGTTGCCGGAATCTCCTTGGGGGTATGCGGAGGGAGCAGATACCGATCCACCATCTCTTGTGGGAACTTAGCTTCCAGGTCGGCTTTTAGCTGCCAGTATGCGGAGTCCTCACCTACCAGGGATTGCCTAGCAGGGACTTCCTGAACCTGGGGAGCCTTGTCTGCTCTGGCCTTGCGGGCCGGGGTAAATGGTACGTCAGCCTTGTCTTGGCGGGCCGCGCCTGGCATGGCGGCGGCCTGGTCTTGGCGGGCCGCGCCTGACATGGCGGCGGCCTGGTCTTGGCGGGCCGCGCCCGGCATGGCGGCGGCCTGGTCTTGGCGGGCCGCGCCCTGGATGGCGGCGGCCTGGTCTTGGCGGGCCGCGCCCGGCATGGCGGCGGCCTGGTCTTGGCGGGCCGCGCCCTGGATGGCGGCGGCCTGGTCTTGGCGGGCCGCGCCCGGCATGGCGGCGGCCTGGATCAGCGTCGCAGCTGCGATGGGATCTGTGCAGGCTGGGCTGGACGTCGCTGCAGCAGTCTGGGCTTGGCGGGCCGCGCCTGGCGTGGCTGCGGCCTGGTTCAGCACCTCACTTGCGGCGCGGACGAGCGTTGCTGCGGCGGTGGGGTCTCGGCGGGCCGGGCCTAGCAGGGCGGCGGCCTGGGTCAGCGTTACGCCTGCGACGCGGATGAGGGTCGCGGTGGCAGCCGGTTCTTTGCGGGCCGGACTGGGCGTTGCTGCAGGGACCGGGTCTTGGTGGGCCGAGCAGGGCATCGCGGCGGCCGCTGGGGCTTGGAAGGCCGCACCTGGCGTGGCTGCGGCCTGCTTCAGCGTCGCCGCACCGGACGCCTCTTCGGGGACCGCGGGCGTGGCAGCAGGGGTCGGGGCACTTGCGCTGGCCGGGGCATCACTCGACTCACCCACCGGTGGCAGCATCGGGGTCTGCGTCATCGCCGTCCTGTCTGGCACTCGGCGCGCGGCTCTCCTTTCATAGGCCCGAACCGCCGCGGTCATCTCCAGCATTTCCATTCGTTCTTCCCGGATCTGCTCCACAACCCGGTTCTCCAGTCGGTCGCAGAACTGGGCCAGCTCCCGATACCACCAGGCAGCGGAGCCCGGTTCTGGATTTCTGCGGTCAGACGCCATTTCTTCTGCGCCCTCTTCTGCACGACTCTCCAGCTGTGGACTCGCCGTTGCCTCAGATAGCAAGCTGTTCAGTTTCTGCTCTGCCTCTTTCAGCAGCTCCTCTCCCAGCAGCAGGCTTGTGGCTCTCTTTCCTTCCCGCCGTCTCTGGACGCTTCCACTCTCATAGCTGGCAAGGTCAGAACTCTGCAGGGGATCTCTGGGTAGCCACACCTCTTCGTGGGCGGTAACTTCTCCCAGCGCGGGCTGCTGTTGTTTTTCAGCGCGCTTTTCATGGTGGCAATATGGCGGCGCTTCCAATTTTTCAAGCGGACCGCCCAGGCACATGGTCACCTGTCTGAACAGGTCTAGTCCTTATCCTGTTCGTGACGCCAGATGTGAAGCCCCACAGGTGTTGTGTCGGTGCATTACCTTCAGGGACTCCACGTAGCTGGATCTGGTCACAGGTAGGAGATCTTCTTCTTGTCGTGACGCCACTCTCAGTATTGCGGCCAGTAGGGACCGCCACTGCAGGTTGAGGGTCGCCTGGGGCTGATGGTATGTGCAGTTAGTTGGAATAGCCTCCTGAGAGTGAGGCAAGCCCCAGGGCCCGGTGTAGATGCGTAGTACCACAAGTCGCAGAATGACTCACACAGGCAGAATGTCTTTCAAGGGCTTTACTCACATTTGATGGCAGGGTGAGTAGCCCGGGCGTAGCTGAGATGAACCAGGTGGGAACCAGGTATCCTTCAGGCTGACTTTATGAGGGTGACTACCAACTCGCCTTCCTTAGCCCTTGGTGGTTTGGGGTGACCCCGACTTTGAGTCCCTATGGGGGTCACCCAGGGAAGTTGCTGAAGCCTCACTCCCCTTCGTTTGCCGTGTGCTTGTTCCCCGGACCAGGCCACTCCAGCTGCTTGCCTCCTGTGACCTATGGGCCCTCACTGCGGTTACGTGGCTGCGGCTTTTGTGGTGTTGTGGTGTGGGCTTTGAGAGCCCCACACCGGCAGGTTTAGCAGAAGAAAGCTGGATCTATCTTCGCTTCGGGATCTGCCGCCCGGTTTGGCCTGGTGCTCTCTAGCAGTCTCCTTACTTCCCACTCCGTGCTTTCTCTCTAGCTGAAGCTGGCTTTCAGGTAGCACTCCTAGTTGACCGTTCTCCCCCGTCAGTAGCCACTGCGCGGGCGCTGTTAGACAGCAACAGCCCCACAGGTCTGCTCCTCACTGAGCCCTATGGAGTTCTCTGCTCTAACTGACTCACTGCTCCTCCTCTCCTGTTCTTGCCTACGCCACCTAGCAACCAGACTCTCTTACCACACCCCTTGAGAGGAGATGGAGGCTTTTGGCCCCCTCCACTATTCCAGTGAAGGTCAAGGCTTTTCCCCCTCCTGGGATCCCCAGGGGTCCTCTCATGGGTACATGTGTGAGACCTGATCACTATGCGCCTGTGTTCCACACCCCTGTCAGCCTTCTGGATTACCTGTATTGTACTATCCCCAGCATGGGTGCAGTACTCAGTGGTGCCTGACCAGGTCAGGGGCGCCACACTTCCCTTTGAAGTTCTGCTGTGCGTTCACACAGTTGATTTCCACTACATATGAGGTATCTATGTACATATGGAAAAATTGCACAATAAAATGTATGATGCATCATTTCCTGTCACCCTTGTGGAAAAAAAAGCTATCTGGTTGAAGCAAACATTTTGTGGTAAAAATGATTTTTTTTATTTTCATGGCTCAACGTTATAAAATTCGGTGAAACTCCTGGGGATTCAAGGTTCTCATCAAACATCTAGATAAATTCCTTGAGGGGTATAGTTTCCAAAATGGGGTTATATGTAGGGGGGCTCTACTGATTAGGCACCTCAGGGGGTCTCCAAACACAACTTGGCGTCTGCTAGTGATTCTAGCCATTTTTTGCAGTCAAATGGCGCTTCTTTCCCTCCAAGCCCTACCACGTGCTGAAGTAGTTAATTTCCACCATACATGAGGTATCGGCGAACTCAGGTTAAATTGCACAATAAATTGTAAGGGGCATTTTTTCCTAATACTCTTGTGAAAAAAAGCTATCTGGTTAAAGTAACAATTATGTGGGAAAAATTTATTTTTTTATTATCACGGCTCAAAAGTTCTAAAATTCTGTGAAGCATCCAGGATTTCAAGGTGCATCATCAAACATCTAGATAAATTCCTTTAGTGGTATAGTTTCCAAAATGGGGTCACTTGTGGGGGCTTTCTGCTTTTTAGGCACTTTAGGGGCCCTACAAATGCAACATGGTACCTGCAATCTTCTTCAGCCAAATTTGCTTTCCAAAATTCAAATATTGCTCCTTTAATTCCGAGCCCTCACATTTGTCCAAACAGAGGTTTCTGACTATATGTGGTATAACACTGAGCTCATAAGAAAGTTGGTAACAAATTATGGGGTCCACTTTTTGGTGTTACCTCTTGAAAAAGTGTGAAATTTGTTGATAAAACAACAATTTTGTGAAGAAAAAAATGAAGATTGTCAATATGACGGGCTAATGTTATCAACTGGGTTCAAATTGCTCACAATACCCCTAGATAAAATCCTTGAGGGGTCTAGTTTCCAAAATGGGGTCACTTGTCAGAGATTTCTGCTGTTTAGGTATCGTAGGGGCTCTGCAAATGCAACATGGTGCCCACAATCTATTTCAGCCAAATTTGTGTTCCAAAATTCAAATATTGCTCCTTCTGTTCCAACCATTTATGCAAACAGGGGTTTCTTACCACATGTGGGGTATCAGCACGCTCAGAAGTAACTGAATAACAAATTTTGGCATCTATTTTTGTGTTATTTTTTCTAAAAGTGAATAAATTGGGGTTAGAGCAACATTTTTAGGTAAAATGATAATTTTTGGGGTTTTTTTTCATTCCACATTGCTTTGGTTCCTGTGAAGCACCCAAAGGGTTAATAAACTTCTTGGATATGGATTTTGAGTACTTTTAGGGGTGCCGTTTTTAGAATCATTTCACTTTTGGGTATTTTCTGTCACCTCGGCCCCTCAAAGTCAGTTCAAATGTGATGTGGTCCCTAAAAAATTATTTTTGTAAATTTTGTTGAAAAAATGAGAAATTGGTGATGAACTTTGACCCTTTCTAACTTCCTAACCCCAAAAAATGTTGTTTCAAAAATTGTGCTGATGTAAAGTAGACATGCGGGAAATGTTATATATTAACTATTTTGTCTGACATAGCTCTCTGGTTAAAGGGCATAAAAATTAAAATTTGAAAATTTTCAAACTTTTTGTCAAATTTCCGCAAAAAATATTGTCCTAAATTGATGACTATCCTGAACTACAATATGTCACGAAAAAACAATCTCAGAATCTTTGGAATCTTTTGAAGTGTTCCAGAGTTATAACCTGTCAAATTGATACTGGTCAAAATTCTAAAATTTGACTTGGGCATTAAGTATAAAATTAGCTTAGTCCTTAAGAGGTTAAAACTGTCATACGATTTAACCCCTTCAGTAAACACAGTAAAATAATGAAAAACTATGATTTTTCATCATAGCACCAAAAATAAAATCAAATAAAACACAATCAAAAAGTCCTATGTAAAAAAAGTGGTATGATGATGAAAATGGCACCTTGTACCGCAAATAAAAGCCCCACCTTAGCTCCATCAGCAAAAAATAAAAAAATATATTGCTCTAAAGGGTGCTTTACACGCTGCAACATTGCTAGTGATAGCACCCGCCCCCGTCATTCGTGCGACATGTGGTGATCGCTGCCGTAGCGAATAATATCGCTACGGCAGCGTCACACGCACATACCTGTTCAACGACGTCGCTGTGACCGCCGAACAATCCCTCCTTCAAAGGGGAGGTGCGTTTGGCGACACAGGGACGTCACAGCGGCGTCACAAAACGGTCGCCCAATAGAAGAGGAGGGGCGGAGATGAGCGGCCGGAATATGCCGCCCACCTCCTTCCTTCCTCCTTTCCGATGAACGCAGGTAGGATGATGTTCGTCGTTCCTGTGGTGTCACACATACCGATGTGTTCTGCCGCAGGAACGACGAACAACCTGCGGAATGAAACACCAATGACATTATGATTTGGAGCGACGTGTCAACGATTTTTGCCGTTTTTGCGATCGTTGATTGTCGCTCCTAGGTGTCACACGCTGCGATGTCGCTAACGGCACCGGATGTGCGTCGCAAACACCGTGACCCCGACGATATATATTGTTAGCGATGTCGCAGCGTGTAAAGCACCCTTTAGAATATAGCGATGCAAAAACAATTATTTTTTCTATTAAATTGTTTCTCATGCATAAAATTGGCAAATAAAAAAAATATATGTATAATATGATATTGCTGTGATCATACTGATCGAAAGAATAACGCTGTCTTTGAAATTTCATCACACGGTGAGCAGTTTAAAAAAAAAATCCTAAATAACAATTCCTCAATTACTGTTTCCTGTTCATTTTGCCTCCCAAAAATTGAATTAGAAAGCAATCAAAAAATGTTTTGTGCCCAGAAATGACACCAATAGAAATGTCAACTGTCCTTAAAAAACCAAGAACTCACATGATTCTGTCAGTGTAAATATAGAAAAATAATAGGTCTCAAAATATACTGATGGATAAACTTCTTTTGTAAAAAAAAAAAGTGTGTCACGCTGTACAAAGGGCTAGTAAAACGTAGTACAGCATATTCCCCACTAGGTGGCAGCAGAATAGTGAAGGAGAGATAAAGTCACACTGTAACAGAAAAGCAGCTGACGCACAGCAGAGTAACCTCAGCAGGCAGTTAATAGGCGAACCACCTGGGGGCAATAGAGTAGTCAAACAATCAGAGTCTAGACAGCAAAGCCAAATCTCTGCAAAGGAAGGATCAATATTAAAATCAGAAAACAGAACCGAGTCAGAAGCCGGGAGATCGGTTATGCAGAAGGAAACACAAACAACAGACAGGAGCGAGAAGTCAGGGACCGGGACCGGCAGATGAACGAGGAAGGGTACAGGTCAGGACACAGTAGCAGGGAGACAGGACAGATCGGGAACACTCACCAGAACCAGTATACACGCTGCAAAGCAGAAATATCACTGGTACTTACCCTTTGGTAGAGAGGCAAGATATACCATCCTGGGATCCAGAACGAGGCAAGGGAAGTTAACCCCAATATGACCAGGCCAGAGCTGGGTGTAACCACAGCAGAGAAAAGCCGGCCTGGATCATGACAAAGTGTTTAAGTAGTAAAACATAAAAAAAGATATAAATCTGGTATTGCTGTAATCATACCAACATGAAGAATAAAGCCGTCTAATCCCTTACATCACATAGTGAATAGAGTAAAAAATAAATAAGAGCAATTCTTGACCTGATTGATTTGTTCATTCTTCCTCCCAAAGATCACAGTACGGCTTGGCTCACATTTATCCTGCGCTCTACGCTGAGCGCTTACACCTGACTTTATATCTAAATCTCTGAAATAAATGTTTCACACAACATCCCTGAAGCAACATTCATTACAATGAGGCAGAGGGAGTAATCATGGACACTCTGTCCTATATTCTTGGGTGGTGCCCATCTTTTTAATCATGCATAAAAGCCGGTCGGCCACAGTTTTGTACACTTTTGAAAAGACAGACACATATGAGCAGAGGCCAGAGGGAGTCCAAAGTAACTTTTCTGCCTCATTATAGTGAATCAATCTTTCGGGGATGTCATCTGAATCAAATCATTCATTGATTTAGATGAAAGCCTTAATGGAAATGCTCAGTGTAGAGCACAGTATTATTATTATTACTATTATTATAGTCTCATTTATTCCATGGCGTTTTACAAATCTGTGCTCCAAGAGTCAAAGAGCGTCCCTTCCCTTGCAAGTCTAACCGTATGGCTAAGCACAGTACAGCCACATATGGGGTATTGCAACATTCATTGTATGGCAAATTTTGGTGTCATTTTTACCTATTTTCTTGTGTGGAAATGTAAAATCTGGGACTAAAACAATTTTTGTGGTTAAAATGTACTTATTTTTTCTTTACCATCGCCCATCAGTATTAATATTTGAGACACACCTGTGGTATTAATATGATCACTGCACTAGGTGAATTCATTTAGCGATGTAGTTTGTAAAATGGGGTCACTTATGGGGGTTTTGCTTTCCTGACACCTCAGGGGCTCTGCAAATCTGACATGGCATCCATAAATCATAACAGCAAAAACTTCAATCCAATATGGCGCTACTTCATTTCTGAAATTTGCCCTGTGCCTGAAAAGTAGTTCACAATTACATATTATTATTATTTATTATAACGCCATTTATTCCATGACGCTTTACAAGTGAAAGAGGGTATACATACAACAATCATTAACAGTACAAAACAGACTGGTACAGGAGGAGGGAGGACCCTGCCCGCGAGGGCTCACAGTCTACAGGGAATGGGTGAGGACACAATAGGTGAGGACAGAGCTGGTTGCGCAGTGGTGTACTGGACTGAGGGTTATTGTAGGTTGTAGGCTTGTCGGAAGGGTATTGGCTCACTCAGAAGAAATTGCACAACAAACTATGTGGTCAACTATTTCCTATTAGCCCTTTATAAAAATTAAAAGCTTGAGGCTAAAATAACTTTTCTTCTTTCTTCTCCACTAGAGATGAGCGAACCGGTCCCGGTTCGGCTCGAGGTCGGTTCGCCGAACGGAGGTCCCGTTCGAGTTCGGCTCGTCGAACGTTCGACGAACCGAACTCGAGCCAATAGGAAACAATGGCAGGCAATCACAAACACAGAAAAACACCTAGAAAACACCCTCAAAGGTGTCCAAAAGGTGACAAACAACTCAAACACATGGGAAAGTGACAAGGACATATACTCATGCGAAAACAAAACAGCTGGACAAGGAAAAAGAGGAGGACACACAGATATAGGCATGGCACGCCCTTCTAAAGTCATGTAAAACACCGCAAGGTGACTCCAAGCGGAGTCTCCCTTTTTTCCAAAAATTGGGCCACACAGACACCCACCCCATCAGTGGCAGCACTTGGGCCCTAGTTGCAAACAGGATGTTTTGATTTGCATCAAGCACATTCAAAAATACGCCATAATTAACCGTCCCCAGGATGACACCGGGGTAGGTAGCAAAGTCTTTCCTGATCCCAGCTCTGTTCATCTTGGCTTCTTTTAAAAACAATGTAAGCAAGGGTTACTCCAAGCGGAGTCTCCTTTTTTTCCAAAAATTGGGCCCCACACACACCCACCCCTTCAGTGGCAGCAGTTGTGCCCCAGTTGTACACTTCACAGCTACATTTGCATCAAGCACATTCAAAAATACGCCATTCTTATCCGTCCCCAGGATGACACCGGGGTAGGTAGCAAAGTCTTTCCTGATCCCAGCTCTGTTCATCTTGGCTTCTTTTAAAAACACAGCAAGCAAGGGTTACTCCAAACGGAGTCTCCCTTTTTTCCAAAAATTGGGCCACACAGACACCCACCCCATCAGTGGCAGCACTTGGGCCCTAGTTGCAAACAGGATGTTTTGATTTGCATCAAGCACATTCAAAAATATGCCATAATTAACCGTACCCAGCATGACACCGGGGTAGGTAGATAAAGTCTTTGCTGACCCATGACTTGTTCATCTTGGCTTCTTTTAAAAACAATGTAAGCAAGGGTTACTCCAAGCGGAGTCTCCCTTTTTTTCCAAAAATTGTGCCCCACACACACCCACCCATTCAGTGGCAGCACTTGTGCCCTAGTTGTACACTTCACAGCTAGATTTGCATCAAGCACTTTCCAAATCCACAAGCATTTACTCTCCCCAGGATGACACAGGGGTTGTAAATTCCTTCTGGATCCATGACTTGTTCATTTTGATGAACGTCAGTCTGTCCACATTGTCACTGGACATACGCGTGCGCTTATCTGTCAGCACACACCCAGCAGCACTGAAGACACGTTCAGAGACAACGCTGGCAGCTGGACACGACAAAATCTCCAAGGCGTAAGTTGCGAGCTCTGGCCATTTTTCTAGGTTTGAAGCCCAAAAGGAGCAAGGCTCCAGTTGCACAGTCATGGCATCGATGTTCATTTGGAGATACCCCTGTATCATCCTCTCCAGCCGTTGACTATGTGTCAGACTTGTTGTCTCTGGTGGCCTTGCAAAAGAGGGTCTAAAAAAATTATGAAAAGATTCCATAAAATTGCTGTTACCAGCACCAGATACGGTCCTACTGGTACGGGTAGACTGTTGAAGATGACGAGACCGTCCCATGTTTGTCAAGTTACAACTGGGAGATTCCCTCCCTGCACCTGCACGGTTGTTTGGTGGAAAAGCCGAGCTAAGATCGAGTAACAGCTTCTGCTGATACTCCTGCATACGTTCGTCCCTTTCTATGGCTGGAATTATGTCACAAAATTTGGACTTGTACCGGGGATCTAATAGTGTGGCAATCCAGTAGTCATCATCACTTCTAATTTTGACAATACGACTGTCATGTTGGAGGTAGTGCAACAAAAAGGCACTCATGTGTCTTGCACAGCCATGCGGACCAATTCCACGCTGTGTTTGTGGCATAGAGGTGCTAACCGTTCTTTCTTCCTCTGACATCTCCCCCCAACCTCTTTCAACTGAAATTTGACCAAGGTCTCCCTCATCCGCTGAGTCTTCCATGTCCATGGACAGTTCGTCCTCCATTTCTTCATGTTCTCCTGCACCTTGCCCAACATTTCGCCTGCTACTATGCGCCCTTGTCCATCCCTGTCCCCCATGGTCCCATGCCTGCTGCGTTGGTGATGATGAACGTCTGGACCTTGGTGATGTTGTTGTCCCTTGCGCATATGAATCCTCCTGTAGTTCCTCCCCTTCATGTTGTCCCACCCCCTGACTCCGAATAGTGTTTAGCGTGTGCTCCAGCATGCAAATGACTGGAATCGTCATGCTGATAATGGCATTGTCAGCGCTAAACATATTCGTCGCCATGTCGAAACTGTGCAGAAGGGTGCATAGGTCCTTGATCTGAGACCACTCCATCAGGGTGATCTGCCCCACCTCTGCATCTCGTTGGCCCAGGCTATACGTCATGACGTATTGCACCAGGGCTCTGCGGTGCTGCCACAGTCGCTGTAACATGTGGAGAGTTGAATTCCAGCGTGTCGCCACATCGCATTTCAGGCGATGAACCGGCAGGCCGAAAGACTTCTGGAGCGATGCAAGTCGCTCTGCTGCGGCGCTTGAACGGCGGAAGTGAGCAGACAGTTTTCGTGCCCTGTTCAGAAGGCCATCTAGGCCGGGATAGTGTGTTAAAAATTGCTGGACGACAAGGTTCAACACGTGAGCCATACAAGGTACGTGTGTCACCTTGGCCAGGCGAAGGGCCGCACCCAGGTTGGCAGCATTGTCGCACACGGCCTTACCAGGCTGCAGGTTGAGTGGAGACAACCATTTATTAAACTCGGACCGCAGAGCTGACCACAACTCCTCAGCTGTGTGACTCTTATTCCCAAGACATGTCAAGCTAAAGACCGCCTGATGCCGTTGCGCTCTGCTGCCAGCATAGTAATGAGGCGTGCGTGATTCCTTCTGCGCAGTGAGAACGCTGGTGGCCTGACCAGGCAGGCTTGGGGAGGAGGTGGAGGACCCAGATGAGGTGGAGGATGCAGAAGCAATGGCGGAACTTGGACAGACAGAGGATTGACACACAAGTCGTGGGGACGGCAAGACTTGTGCAGCAGACCCTTCACCATCTATCACCATAGTTACCCAGTGCCCAGTCAGCGACATGTAACGTCCCTGTCCATGCTTACTGGTCCAAGTATCGGTGGGGAAATGCACCCGTTCACACACAGAGTTTCTCAAGGAAGCGGTGATGTTGTGTGCGACATGCTGGTGTAGTGCGGGCACACCTTTCTTAGAGAAGTAGTGGCGACTAGGCATCTGGTACTGGGGCACAGCGACAGACATAAGGTCTCTAAAATCCTGTGTGTCCACTAGGCGGAAAGGCAGCATTTCGGTAGCCAACAGCTTACAGAGGGATAGAGTCAACCTCTTCGCTTTGTCATGGGTCGCAGGAAGTGGCCTTTTATTTGACCACATCTGAGGGACAGAGATCTGGCTGCTGTGTGTAGACGGTGTTGAGTAGGGTGTCCCTGGAAAAATGCAGGTTTGTGAGGAAAGTGCAGGCGGAGACATGATGTTGCCTTCATCCAAAGTTGGTGCTATCGATGTCTGAGAGAGCTGTACACACTCACTTGTTTCCCCTTCCAAAACAACTGACGACCTACCAAGCAAACTGCCTGTTGCGGTTACAGTGGTGGAAGTTGTGGATGGAAAAACAGGTGTGACAGCTGTCCCAACAGTCCTAGAAGATGACGAGCGCGCGGATGCACTGGAAGGGGCAGGCGGTGGATGGTTTTCTCCGCTAGGCCGCATTGCAGCACGGTGAGCTTCCCACCAGACCATATGATATTTATTCATGTGACGATTCATGGAAGAAGTTGTCAAACTACTGAGGTTTTGACCTCTACTAAGAGAACCATGACAAATTTTACATATCACATAATTTGGGCGATCTTTTTCTATGTCAAAAAAGGACCAGGCTAGGCAAGGCTTAGAGGCCATGCGACCTGTTGATCCACCCCGAATAATGCTCAGAGGCAGAGTGGTGGCTGAGGATGCAGTTGTAGACGTGCTACCAGTGCTCCGACTCTGTCCAGGAAGGCGCAAGGTAACTTCGTCGTCGGTTGCATCCTCCTCCACCGCCTCTGTTGACCTCCTCGAGTGCCTGACTGGGGGTTGACAGTAGGTGGGATCTAGAACTTCATCATCAATTGTTGTGTTTGCACTCCCCTCCCCCTCTGACCGAGCCTCTTCTTGCCCTGACCGAATATTTAAGTTGTCATCCCAATCGGGTATCTGCGTCTCATCTTCATCAGAATGTTCCTCATTGTCTATAACCACAGGTGTTACAGTTTGTGACAAAGGGTCAACATTATGCTCAGAAACTTGTTCCTCACGGCCTGAATCCGAGTCACAAAGGTTCTGGGCATCACTGCAGACCATTTCCTGTTCTGTACTCACTGTAGCTTGGGAGCAGACCTCTGATTCCCAGGCTATAGTGTGACTGAACAGCTCTGCAGACTCAGCCATCTCTGTTCCACCATACTGTGCAGGGCTGATGGAGACTTCAGAGCTGGGAGAAATCAAGTGTGATTGGGATGACAACTCAGAGGACTGGTGTTTTTTGGATGCGGTACTTGAAGTGGCTGAGAGGGCACTTGTTTGACCACTTGAGATCCATTCAAGCATTTTCCTTTTTTGCCCATCATCTACCTTTCTTCCTGTTGTTCGTGTCCGTAAAAAAGGGAGCACATCGGATTGTCCATGGTAAGTAGTAGACATCTTACTTTTGCTGGTAGAGGGTCTATCTTCAGCAGATGATAATGGAGCTTTGCCACCTTCCCCATGGACAAAACCTTTTTTGCCTTTTCCACCACGCCTCTTCCCCTTTCCACCAGCATCTGTTATTTTGCCACTCATGTTGATTGCGACAAGATTGTGGACTGAAAATGTGGTAGTAAAAATTGAGAGGTGGTGTAGATTGCAGCGGTGGTCTAGCTTTATTAACAGCAGAATAATAAAGAATAAATATCCCTGACAATGCAACTACAGGCCTTAAACTGGCAGCAAAAATTGCTAGTCTAATGGCTTAGTTATAATGAGTTGGAGTGTGCAACGCAGGCAGATGCGCTCTGCAAATGTCTTTGCACTAGTGTGACTATAGCAAAGTCCAATAGCCACGTATAGGATGCCACTAGGTACACTGAGTGTTTGCTAGTATAATGGCTTAGTTATAATGAGTTGGAGTGTGCAACGCAGGCAGATGCGCTCTGCAAATGTCTTTGCACTAGTGGGACTATAGCAAAGTCCAATAGCCACAGATAGGATGCCACTAGGTACACTGAGTGTTTGCTAGTATAATGGCTTAGTTATAATGAGTTGGAGTGTGCAACGCAGGCAGATGCGCTCTGCAAATGTCTTTGCACTAGTGGGACTATAGCAAAGTCCAATAGCCACGTATAGGATGACACTAGGTACACTGAGTGTTTGCTAGTATAATGGCTTAGTTATAATGAGTTGGAGTGTGCAATGCAGGCAGATGCGCTCTGCAAATGTCTTTGCACTAGTGGGACTATAGCAAAGTCCAATAGCCATGTTTAGGATGCCACTAGGTACACTGAGTGTTTGCTAGTATAATGGCTTAGTTATAATGAGTTGGAGTATGCAGAGGACACGAGGGTACAGTGCCAGGATTTTGGGGCTCTGGGTAGAGGAATGGAAGCCTGCCTTTCTATCCCTCCTAATGGTGAAATGCAGGGAGGAAATCCCTGACCTTGGCTACACAGACGCTGTCGCTGTTTTCAGGACCTGTCACCTATGGCTCTGACCCTGCCGGTTTGAGCCCTTAAAAGGACTGCTATAAAGTGCTCTCCCTAAGCTGTCTAACGCTGTGTATGCAGCGCATACAGCTGTATCGGCGATAGGACTCAGGAGGACGGAGCTGCGACAGTGATGTCTGACACCAAAGACGCAGAAGGCAGATAATGGCGTCCTGGAAGAAAATGTCCGGTTTTATAATGCAGGGACATGTGACATGGACATCCTATCACACATGCCGTTGCTTCTCTGGCTCAAAGTCCACTTAGCTGTGTGTGTGTCTGGGATTGGCTGACATGCTGGCCCGCCCCACAAGACGCGCGCGCTTAGGGAAGGAATACAAGAAAAAAAAAAAAAATGGCGATCGCCATTATAGAAACAGCAGTGATCTGAAGGCGCTGTTCACGCACACTATACACTGAAATGTGATAATAGTGTGATTCACAGAGTGACTTACACTATTACAGCAGAAACCAAGCTAGGATTTAGCTGGTTTTTTGCTGCTAGAACCGTTCTCGAACATTTCTAGAACTATCGAGCTTTTGCAAAAAGCTCGAGTTCTAGTTCGATCTAGAACATGCCCCAAAATCACTCGAGCCTAGAACTGGAGAACCACGAACCACGAACCGCGCTCAACTCTATTCTCCACCCAATGGTATAAAATTGTGTGAGGCACCTGTGGTGCCAATATGCTAACTGCAGCCCTAGATTAATTAATTGATGGGTGTAGTTTGTAAAGTGGGGTTACTTTTGAAGGATTCTGCTTTTCTGGAATTTTAGGGGTCCTGCCAATGTGACATGGCATCCCAAACCATTATAGCAAACTCTGCACTCCAATATGATGTTCCTTTCCTTATTATTGTTCCATTGTGCCTTGAAAGTAGCTTTTGACCACATTGCACAACAAATTGCATGTCCAATTTTCTCCAATTACCTTCATAGAAATGAAAATTTTGGGGCAAAAGCAAAGTTTGTGGGGAAAATTACTTTTTTCATTTTCACTGCTCAAAGTTATAAAATTCTGTGAAGCACGTCTGGATTCAAGGTGCTTACCACACCACTAAATAAATTCCTTGAGGGGTATAGTTTCAAAAGTGGGGTCACTTGGGGGGGGTTTCAACTGTTTAGGCACATCAAGCATGACTTGGCTTCCACTATCTTTTCCAGCCAATTTTGGGCTCCCCAAGTGAGATGGTTCCCTTCGGAGCCCTGTTGTGCACCCAAACAGTAGCTTTCACCCACATATAAGGTACCGGCGTACTTGACGTTTAATTTACCCTTTTGGTCTTTTTCTCATTAGGATTGTTCCTTATATTTAGGGATAAGGAAAGGGATAGCCGTCGTGGAACAAGAGCACCCAAAAACGTAAGGCGTCATACCCACCGTTGTCAGGTAGGGGCATGGGTTTTTTTGCCTGAGGGCTTACCATGGCCCCCTCCCTTTAATGCTTTCCTTTTCTTCTGGTCATCCTGACCTGGTGCTGATCTTTTAAATTTAATTTTTGTGTATTTTGGGTGTAATTTTTAATGAATTATTAATAAAGTATTCTTATTGGGGATTAGAGGTTACTTGTTTGTCCTATTTTATACTCTATTCAAATTTCCTTTTTGTTAATTGTACTGGCGTACGCAGGAGAAATTGCACAAAAAATTGTATTTTCAATTTTCTCCTGTCTTTGTAAAAATGTAAAATTTGGGGCTAAAGCAATATTTTTGTTGAAAAAAGTAAAATTTTCATTTTTTTTTTCCCTTCCAAATTGCTTTTGTTCCTGTGAAGTACCTCAAGGGTTAAATCATTTTCTGAATATGGTTTTGAAAACTTAGAGGTGTGCAAATTATAAAATGTTATCACTTTTGGGTATTTTCTGGCAAAAGTCACTACAAATTTGATTTAGTCCTTAAGAAAATGTTTTATTTAAATTTTGCTGGAAAAATGAGAATTTGCTATTACATTTTTAACCCTTCACTTCTAACTTCCTAAAAAAATAAAATAATGTTTAAAAAATAGTGCTAAAATATGTTATTTATTAACTATTTTTTGTCATTTGTTACTATTTTCATAAGTAAATGCAAACCATATTGACCAAACTTCACCATTACCATGAAGTTCAAAATGTTTAGAAAAAAACATCTTAGAATCTTGGAAATCTTGGAAACATCTTAGAATCACTGGAATATGTTGAAGCCCTCAAGAGTTATCTCATAATGTGACACTGGTCAGAATTGAAATAGTTGGCCTGGTCAGAAAGATGAAAACCGGCTTTGGAGTGAAGGGGTTAACTTGTATAACATAATATTTAACAAAAATTACCTGTACTCACCATTATGTAGCCATTTCATTCACACCATCATCTGTCCGATCCTTGGCGATTCTTTCCAGCAGAAAACACAATGTAACTACAAAAATGCATACAGCTGCACTCTAGAATGATAATAATTAATAAGGGAACTCACTTATTGCGTTACTACTATTTGTAGCTATATTGTGTTTTCTGCTGGCTCCTGTTCCCACATATTGGATGTGTGGGTCAGTCTTTTTGATATATTTGTAGTACATTTCTTTCTGACTTATCACTCCGCCCTATAACCAGGATGTGTCCATGTTCCTTTATAGCTGGACCCTTTCTGCCCGGACATGTAGGTTTTAACCCAGATAGCGGCAATTAAAGTTAGGGTCATGATACATAAGAGATTACCTTTTCATGGTTTTCGGTCTCACATGCATTGGCCAATACATAAGCTAAACATCTTTTTTTTTTTCAAATATTCCTTCAGCAGTATTCCAATACCAGAGTTCCCTTATTCATTCTTAGCATTCTAGAGTGCAGCTATATGTATTTTTGTAGTTATATTGTGTTTTCACCTTGTCTGGATTATGTCGGAATTGGGTGTTTGGGGTTAATAATGGAGTGAAATATGGTGGGTTTTTTTGTATTTTATTTCTAATAAAAGATTTTTTGCGGGTTTGTGTTTATTTCTTTTCACTTACAGATTAGTAATGGAGGTAGTCTCATAAACCATCCCCATTACTAATCTTTGACTTAGTGGCAGCAGCGGGCTATCATTATCCCCTGATATTACTCCAATTGCCATCACCCCAGGGCAATTAGTATGAGCAGGGTAAAGTAATAATAATGGATGCAACAATTCTGGGCAGCTGCAGGCTGCTATTTTTAAGCTGGGGGTCCCAATAAACATGAGTCTGCCCAGCCTGAGAATACCAGCTCTCAGCTTTTGGTTTTATCATACTACTAAATAGGATAGCTGAAGTGAGCACTAATATATATTATGAGTGCAAGCCAAAACAATACATAATACATAAGGATAAGGCTGAACATCAAACTTAGATAATAGTATAATGCTATAAGCATACCGAAAAATATTGAAGCATACAATGAAAAATGCCACTTGCTAACTTGAAAGTGTGAATAATGAAATGCATACCTGCCATGAATATTAGGAAAAAGGAGATATTTAGCAATCGCATTGATCAATGTAGCTGAGCCCCAAAACCTCGTCAAGGTATATCTCTATATTGGGGTCCCTAGCTCTATGACCCTGTGTGTCATCTCATTGCAATTAAAAACTGCTGTGTGTGGAGACTGGAGAGGGGTAACCAAGGACTTTCTTATATAGGAGATGTAAAAATCATGGCCGAAAGGGGTATATAGGTGACGGCGATGTTTTTTCCATCTCCTATATAAGAAAGAATGCTTTATTCCTATTCTTTTTCTTTTTCTTCTATTTTTACTTGAGTTTTTGGATCTGAACAGTTACCTGGAGTTCCCTGAGAACTCCGGGCCTGGGGTCGGTGCACAGATACTAGGTATCCCACGTGGATCTGGACTTTTATGGTACGAGTTCATCCATCACTACTTGTAAAACAGGTGTGCGCAAATAAAAAAGTTTGCTATACACACCTTCTGAGGTAGAAAGCTTCAGTTACTCCCCTCACAAAAATGATTGTGTAACAAATAAAAAATCTCAGTATAGTGTCTCAGGTTGACACTGATTTATGATTTATTTATTCTGTAAAAATGCGGAACAGAGTGGCTCGCTGCTTTCTAGAGCATGAAAAATTAGGACAAAATTGTGTAATTCAAATGCAAGACAGATGCCAGCTACACCATATTATGGACCTATTCCACTTAGTCTGCTGCTGTTACCTCTTATCACTGTCTCTATGTATTGAAACTCTACATTATTTGCAGAATCACTACCATAGTTGTCATCTTCAGTCATACAGTTCTACAACACAGTCTGTTTGGAGGATTTGTCCAATATTTTAGGCTACGTTCACACCATGGGCTTTTGTTAAGTTTTTGATGTTGCAGAATTGCATTTTTTTCATTGTATTTTTTGTGTGTTTTTTTATGACATGCATTTTTATCTAGTTTTAGACGAGCAGGGTGAAAGTGATTCAGTGGCCAAGTGTCTCCTAATGTGAACCCCACTGAACACCTATGGAGAGTTCTAAAGAGACAATTTTGTCATCACTCTCCATCCAGTATCCAAGCTTGTTCTTCAAGACTTTTTTTTTTACTCTCTTTCTTCCAAGAGACATTTTTGTATTTTATGTATTTTTATCATTTCTCCCACATGGTTGTATGAGAGCTTGTTTTTTTGAATGACCCAATTCATTTTACCTTTTACAGTGCCTACAAGTAGTATTCAACCCCCTACAGATTTAGCAGGTTTGATAAGATGCAAACTTCAAACAAGAGCAGGATTTATTAACAGATGCATAAATCTTACAAACCAACAAGTTATGTTGCTCAGTTAAATTTTAATAAATTTTCAACATAAAAATGTGGGTCAATTATTATTCAACCTGTTACATCTCGTGGCTCTCCTCTTGCAAGGAATGAGGTGGTCCCCCATTCCTTGTCTGCCATGAGCCCTCCTGCTCAGCAGCGCCAAAGGTCTGGGAGACTGCAGGAGTTTCCTCCTCCTAGATGCAGCAGTAGGGTGACACCTAGTGGTTTACTCCTTGTAAGGAATGGAGTGGTCTCCCATCCCTTGCCTGCCACGTGCCCTCCTGCTCGGCATCGCAGAGGGTCGGAGTGGTTGCACAGTGTGCAAAGGATAGATGCTCAGGGAAGCAGCAAGACTTCCCTTAGCTCTGCACATTGTGAAACCGAAGATCCCGCCTTTATGACCCAGAGGCAGGAGGTTGAGTATGTGCCCCACGTGACGTCTTCTGATTCGCTCACTGGTATCACACGGCCAGATAACGAGGCTGGTGATGTGCTGAATCCTGACTGGCCGGGCCAGGACGTCACAGATCATGATTGGGTCACATCCGTCTCGCGCCCGCCCTTGGCTGGAGCTACATCTCCTTAAAAACCCCTCCTGCCATCATGGTGGCGCGCGCCCGTCCTTCTATGTTTGGATGTCTGGCAGCGTGCTGCCACGCCACTGTACAGACGTCATTGTATTTTGCAGGTCTCGCCCCTGCCTTGCTGCTCCGGCAGTATTCCGTTGAACAGGCTGTGTTCCTGTCCCAGGTGAGCTCCTTGAATCTCTGTCGGACTCACCTGGTTTCTGAAGCACACGTGCGTGGGCACCTCTGTGCTACCCTCGTGCCATATTTCTGTGACTCCCGCTGGCACACGTGCGTAGGCACCTCTGTGCGTCCCCGTGCAACAGGTACACCGAGTTGTGAGCCCCGTGCCATACAACCCTCACGGGTTAGGGCGGACAGGTGTACGCAGATCGTCTGTGACATTCCAGACGATCGCTAGCAGCAACCCGCTCACTCTTCTCCCACCATAGCAGCGGTCCCTTACACCGCACAGTGGACCTTGACCGGCGGAAGCTGTCCATATACCATCTTGGCACGCTTCCCCGGGTCCCCCTCGTAACATTACGGTCGCGCCAAAGGTCTGGCTATGGCAGAAGAGCAGCAGCAGTTGCTGCGTTATGTGCAGCAGTTGGAGTCACGATTGGCAGCTGTGGAGCGGTCTTCCCCCGATAAGGCTGCTCTAGCGACAATTGCCACCCAAGCGGCTACTCAGGCTGTGGAATTGAGCGGAAAGTCGCCTCGCCTTGCGCTCCCAGAGCGCTTCAACGGGGACAGCTCCGAGTGCCGTGGTTTCATAAACCAGGTTACCACCTACTTGGAGATGTCCGCCACTCTTTATGCTACTGAGAAGGCGAAAGTAGCATTCGTCCAGTCCCTGCTCACAGGGAGAGCGCTAAAATGCTCCACGCCGTTGTGGGAGCGCGGAGATCGGGTGGTGAATCACCTTCCAGTTTATCTTGAGGCCATGAGAAAGGTCTTCCTCGAGCCTCAAGTCACCCATGACTCCGCGCTGCGACTCCTACGCCTTCGGCAAAAGTCCACTTCAATCGGGGACTTTGCGGTGCAGTTCAGGACACTTGCCGCAGAGCTGGACTGGCCAGATAAAGTCCTTGTCCCTGTGTTCTGGGAGGGTCTGGCAGGGTTCGTCAAAGACGCGCTGGCCACGCGTGATGTGCCGACCACCTTAGAGGCCTTGATACGACTTACTTCTCGCATAGACATCCGCCACGCGGAGCGGAGGCTCGAGGTCTCTTCGTCACCCACGTCTTCTACCTGGCCTACAGAGCCTCTGACTCTCCTTCCCCACCAGACCAGTCTCCCAGCCAGTTCTGTTGATGACTCTGTGGAGCCCATGGAAGTCTCCAAAGTGGTCTCCTCTACCACAGGCTCTCGGCCGCCGGTCGTTTGCTTTGCCTGTGGGCAGAGGGGACATGTAGCTACCCGATGTTCAAAACCATCAGAAAAGAGACAGTGTCTGGTTTCCATCAGAGGAGGAACCCTAGACGCTGCCTCTCCTTCTAAATTAACCCTCAGCGCCCAGTTGCAGTTTGGCACCACTGTCTTCCCTGCCCTGGCTTGCTTAGACACTGGCGCTGACGGCAATTTCATTTCAGCCTCCCTGGCAACTAGGTACTCTGTTCCCCTGGTCCTGTTGCCTAAACCAATCAGTGTCCAGGTAGTCAACGGGTCCCTACTTGTCAAACCCATTACCCAGATCACCGTCCCTCTCAGGATGGATGTACCACCAGGCCACCATGAGCAGGTGTCCTTTCTGGTGCTTCCAGAAGGGACGGATGAGATCCTACTAGGACTCCCCTGGTTGAAACGGCATGCTCCGATACTCAACTGGACAACAGGGGAAATCTCGTCCTGGGCAGGGTCATGTAAGGAACACCTCGGGACCACCGGGTCACCCACTCCCCTAGACCTGGTGCCACCTGGCCAGACCCTCGTTCCCCCTAGGTTACGGAACGATGTACTTTCCTGGGACCATACCTCCAAGGTCGTGGGCCTCTTCAGGTCCAAAAGGACCAGAGTTCTAGAGGCCAGGCATGATTGGTGGCCGACGGCCGACTCCTCGTCCGACAACCCTGAAGTAGCGAGGTTGGTTAAAACAAAAATCGTTCAGGGCAAGAGGTACTTCCTCGTGGAGTGGGTCGGTCGTAGACCGAAGCATAGGACCTGGGAATTGGAGGATCATGTCTACGCTCCGGGTTTGGTAGCAGCCTTTGAGCACAGGCGGCGGGGGGGCCCTAGACGGGGGGGTAATGTTACATCTCGTGGCTCTCCTCTTGCAAGGAATGAGGTGGTCCCCCATTCCTTGTCTGCCGCGAGCCCTCCTGCTCAGCAGCGCCAAAGGTCTGGGAGACTGCAGGAGTTTCCTCCTCCTAGATACAGCAGTAGGGTGACACCTAGTGGTTTACTCCTTGTAAGGAATGGAGTGGTCTCCCATCCCTTGCCTGCCACGTGCCCTCCTGCTCAGCATTGCAGAGGGTTGGAGTGGTTGCACAGTGTGCAAAGGATAGATGCTCAGGGAAGCAGCAAGACTTCCCTTAGCTCTGCACATTGTGAAACCGAAGATCCCCCCTTTATGACCCAGAGGCAGGAGGTTGAGCATGTGCCCCACGTGACGTCTTCTGATTCGCTCACTGGTATCACACGGCCAGATAACGAGGCTGGTGATGTGCTGAATCCTGACTGGCCGGGCCAGGATGTCACAGATCATGATTGGGTCACATCCGTCTCGCGCCCGCCCTTGGCTGGAGCTACATCTCCTTAAAAACCCCTCCTGCCATCATGGCGGCGGCCGCCCGTCCTTCTATGTTTGGATGTCTGGCAGCGTGCTGCCACGCCACTGTACAGACGTCATTGTATTTTGCAGGTCTCGCCCCTGCCTTGCTGCTCCGGCAGTATTCCGTTGAACAGGCTGTGTTCCTGTCCCAGGTGAGCTCCTTGAATCTCTGTCGGACTCACCTGGTTTCTGAAGCACACGTGCGTGGGCACCTCTGTGCTACCCTCGTGCCATATTCCTGTGACTCCCGCTGGCACACGTGCGTAGGCACCTCTGTGCGTCCCCGTGCAACAGGTACACCGAGTTGTGAGCCCCGTGCCATACAACCCTCATGGGTTAGGGCGGACAGGTGTACGCAGATCGTCTGTGACATTCCAGATGATCGCTAGCAGCAACCCGCTCACTCTTCTCCCACCATAGCAGCGGTCCCTTACACCGCACAGTGGACCTTGACCGGCGGAAGCTGTCCATATACCATCTTGGCACGCTTCCCCGGGTCCCCCTCGTAACACAACCCCTAGGTTTAATATTTTATGGAATAACCCTTGTTTGCAATTACAGCTAATAATCATCTTTTATAAGACCTGATCAGGCCGGCACAGGTCTCTGGAGTTATCTTGGCCCACTCCTCCATGCAGATCTTCTCCAAGTTATCTAGGTTCTTTGGGTGTCTCAAGTGGACTTTATTCTTGAGCTCCTTCCACAAGTTTTCAATTGGGTTAAGGTCAGGAGACTGACTAGGCCACTGCAACACCTTGATTTTTTCCCTCTTGAACCAGGCCTTGGTTTTCTTGGCTGTGTGCTTTGGGTTGTTGTCTTGTTGGAAGATGAAATGACGACCCATCTTAAGATCCTTGATGGAGGAGTGGAGGTTCTTGGCCAAAATCTCCAGGTAGGCCGTGCTATCCATCTTCCCATGGATGCAGACCAGATGGCAAGGTCCCTTGGCTGAGAAACAGCCCCACAGCATGATGCTGCCACCACCATGCTTGACTGTAGGGATGGTATTCTTGGGGTCGTATGCAGTGCCATCCAGTCTCCAAACGTCACGTGTGTGGTTGGCACCAAAGATCTCGATCTTGGTCTCATCAGACCAGAGAACCTTGAACCAGTCTGTCTCAGAGTCCTCCAAGTGATCATGAGCAAACTGTAGATGAGCCTTGACATGACGCTTTGAAAGTAAAGGTACCTTACGGGCTCGTCTGGAACGGAGACCATTGCGGTGGAGTACGTTACTTATGGTATTGACTGAAACCAATGTCCCCACTGCCATGAGATCTTCCCGGAGCTCCTTCCTTGTTGTCCTTGGGCTAGCCTTGACTCTTCGGACAAGCCTGGCCTCGGCACGGGTGGAAACTTTCGAAGGCTGTCCAGGCCGTGGAAGGTTAACAGTAGTTCCATAAGCCTTCCACTTCCGGATGATGCTCCCAACAGTGGAGACAGGTAGGCCCAACTCCTTGGAAAGGGTTTTGTACCCCTTGCCAGCCTTGTGACACTCCACGATCTTGTCTCTGATGGCCTTGGAATGCTCCTTTGTCTTTCCCATGTTGACCAAGTATGAGTGCTGTTCACAAGTTTGGGGAGGGTCTAAATTAGTCAGAAAAGGCTGGAAAAAGAGATAATTAATCCAAACATGTGAAGCTCATTGTTCTTTGTGCCTGAAATACTTCTTAATACTTTAGGGGAACCAAACAGAATTCTGGTGGTTTGAGGGGTTGAATAATAAATGACCCTCTGAATAAACTTTTTACAATTTAAAAAAAGAAATAACATTCTTTTTTGCGGCATTTCACACTTTCAGGCTGATCTACAGTCCAAATGTCACAATTTCAAGTTAATTCCGAATGTGTAAACCTGCTAAATCTGCAGGGGGTTGAATACTACTTGTAGGCACTGTAATGTACTAAAAAAATTCCAAATGTGGTGAAAATAAAAAAAAACCACAATTCCACCATTGATTTTGTGTTTTGTTTTTATGACGTACATTAAGGGATAAAATGGACTTGAATAATTATAATCATTCTTCAGATCGGCATGCTTACAATAATTACAAACTTATTTAGATTTTTTTTTCTTAAAAAGAAGAAAAAAATTCAGAAATTTGTAGAAATTTTTTTTTCCATCGACTCAGCTGATTGACAGCTTGTCTTTTGCATGATGAACTGCCTATTCCTATTGGAACTTTAATAATGGAAATGCACTGCATTTAATTTTTTTTCTGGTATTTTGTTCATTTATTTTTATATTGTCATCTGATGAATATTTAATTATAGCTTTTTGGTGGTCCGTCTGGTATTTATTCCCCTCGTCTTTTGCCTTTTTTTTTTAATAACCCTGTCTTTTTAGCATTTTTTGTTCCAAGTAATTCTATTGAAAAGAATTGTAATATTTCAATTTTTAAAATATTTTTCTAATAAAACATATATTTTTTAATATTTTTATCTTTTGATGTTTTGTCTCTTGTGAGCAGTTTTATGGCTTCCATTCTGCTCATGGGAGCTTTTTGAAAAATTCATAGTGTTTTTTTGAGCACCTTATTAGGGGATCTTTATGAATTACCACAGCCAAGTCCATTGTTTTGGGGTTCTGTTGAGCCTTTCCTTCTGCTTCACTCCTAATCACTGATGCCACCATCCTCCTCCTTCGATGACATCACCTCCATGTCACTCTGATATCAGTCCACCACACAATTAGCATGATAATACCCATCATTCCTGACTTGGCTGACAGTTGCCTCAGTGTGGGAACTGTCTCTAGCTTCATGTCCTCTTCGTCACAGTCCTGAGTCCCACATCTAGATTTGTCCTGACTCCGAGTGCCTTTATCATCATAGATGCCATTGTCCATGTCTGTACAACAATAGCTGCCAGTTCCTAATACTACCACCACCAACACAATTAGGCGTTTGACATGTGCTCCACCTTCTCTGCCCAGTCTCATCCAAGTCCAAACTTTGACTGTTCCCATCCAACACGTCAACTGGAAGACATTGAGAAACAACTTCTTTGGCACCTAAAGTGTTGTGGCTTAGGGGACAAAGCATGTCAACATGAGTCAGAGAAGACCACATCACCATGTTCTTGATGGAATTGAAAGTCTGTAATAAAAAAAAGATTAAAAATTGAGGCACTGAAGGAGGAGAAATATGCAGAACATTGACTGAGAGCAGTGATGCGCCATATACTCCATAATGTCATGCACTTCCTCTTTACTAATAAGCTTCCCATACACAAAGGAGGACAAATTGACCTGCTTTGCTGTTTTGGTAGCACGACTATTTGCTGTTATTGGGGATTGTGCTGCTACTTGTGGCTTTCCCATTTTTTTGCTAGATGCCATGCTATAGTTTTTTTTTTTTTTATGATACATTACTTACAATTTCAGCAAAATAGAATTAACCTTTGTTTTTGAATAGCAATTCTCTCTTTTTCATAAGTCACGACAAAGAAATGCTATATAAAGCACAGAAAAAATAACAGTGGCAATATGTTTCAGGTACAAGTACTGGTTTTGTGGTGTATATACATATAAAATAAGACTAGTAAATTAGGTGTTCAAAAGATAACTACTGTTTACAAAGCAGGCAAAGAGTTAGAAGCTTCTGTTCTTCAACAATATTGGTAGCTTGCTTCTGCATACAGTAAAGCAAATAAAATATGTGATTGAATTGTAGCAGTACTATAACTACACTGATCATGCAATGAGAAGAACTGGCATCGATGTGTCCCTTCCCGGTCCTGACCCTGGGAAAACATTGCCTGATGAAGAGGACAGACTATCCTCGATATAAATGAAATGAATAGCTTATCAATAAATACTCAATTATCCCTCTGCTGGTTCTTCCTCCTTGTGTAGCGCTTGGACAACAACGCTTCCTTATTCCTCTCATTCCACTTTAACTCAGGCTAGAGCTTGGATGCCACAGGCTTGCCGTCGGAGCAGCTGGAGCACAGGGAGGGTTCCATATGCTGTTACCATTGCTGTGTATAGTAGTGCACAACCCCCCAAGGAGAGCTCAACTACATTTCCATCGGCACGCTTTTTCCCCAGCTTTTACCGCACATGGAGCGTTTCCCTCCTTTCCCTCTTGCAGCCTATACCAGACATTAAGAGCAGCCCAAGAAATAGCCCTAGAGCTGGAGATGGTGACTAACATGTGGTTTATTTGCTTGATTATAACAAACTACAGCAGAGGACAATGATTTTCTAAATGCAGACACCCACTGAAACAGCCGATCAGATTGCTGTAGTCTTCCTTAAACTTTCACACAGCAAACCTTCTGATTGGCTCCTGGGAGTAACACCAAGCCCACCATGAAGTCAGTACATAAATTACTGATTTTTATTATAAAAAGAAGAAAATAATACATTTTCATCAACTAACGTTCTAATTTAGTTCTAAATTTTAGCGAGCCATATGAGCTTTAGAAATGTAATGTAGCCTCAACATCTTCAATTTTTAGAATTGTTTACCAATAAGCTGATTTAGTAATAGTAGTAATGGCCAATATCGGTAGATACGGAAATATTTTCACAAAGATTCCAAAAGTCTGTATAAAGTAGCATGAAGCAACATCGAAGACTAAAGCGGGCTTTACACGCTACGACATCGCTCAAGTGATCTCGTTGGGGTCACGGAATTTGTGACGCACATCCGGCCGCATTAGTGATGCCGTTGCGTGTGACACCTATGAGCGATTTTGCATCGTCGCAAAAACGTGCAAAATCGCTCATCGGTGACATGGGGGTCCATTCTCAAATATCGTTACTGCAGCAGTAACGAAGTTGTTCGTCGTTCCTGCGGCAGCACACATCGCCCCGTGTGACACCGCAGGAATGAGGAAGCTCTCCAGAATACGAAAGGAAAGAGGTGGGCGGGATGTTCGTCCCGCTCATCTCCATCCCTCCGCTTTTATTGGGCGGCGGATCAGTGACGCTGCTGTGACATCGCTGTGACGCTGAACGAACCGCCCCCTTAGAAAGGAGGCAATTCGCCGGTCACAGCGACGTCGCAGGGAAGGTAAGTCCATGTGACAGGTCCGGGCGATGTTGTGCAACACGGGCAGCGATGTGCCAGTGTCGCACAACCGATGGGGGCGGGTACGCACGCTGGCGATATCGGTACCGATATCGCAGTGTATAAAGTAGCCTTTACTGAAGGATTGTGTAAAGGAAGCACAAATGGACACTGACACAGACATGTGAAGATAATACAGATGAGTAAATGATTTGCAGGATCATGGTCCGGTGACAGCTTACACCGGCAACACTTCTAATTAGAAGATCTCGTGCTACGTCATGTGCGCTTCATTCGAAAAACATTACGTTGAGTTGGTCCAGTAAATCAGTAAAACAGCCAGGGATTCTGGCAGGTAGGAGGTGGTTTGAAGAACTTCCATATGGCCATCATGAACTACAGTTGTGATTATGGTGCCAAAGTCTTAAAAATTTATTTCCTCATCTCCAAAATAAGTTGATGAAAGGTCTTCAATTACGGCCCATCGAAAAAGCCTATATTATCATACTTGCCAACTTTTAACAACTTAAAGGGAACCTGTCAGGTGCAATATGGACTCAGAACCATGAGCAGTTCTGGGTGCACATTGCTAATGCCTGTCTAACCGTACTTGTATATACTAGCATAGATAAAGAGATCTTTAGAAAAAGTATTTCTAAAGATCTTTTACCGTATGCTAATGAGCGCAGGGACTAGTCCCCTGGGCGTTATATGCCTCAACTAGTCCTCCCTTTTAGCTTGTTAGTACACCCACAGGAGTGTACTAACATGCTATTCAATTCAGCGTCACCAGCGGTGACGCGCATACCTGTGTTTGCTGTGACTGTGCTTCTGAATCCCCGGCAATTCCGGTCATGCATAGTATGAAGCTGGGTGTACGTGTCCCAGCTTCAGAGAGGTCTTCTGTGCATGACTTGAAGTGCGTGGCATTCAGAAGAGCAGTCACCGCGAACACAGATACGCTCGTCACTGCCAGTGATGTGGATTGCATAGCATGTTAGTACACCCCTGTGGGCGTGCTGCCATGCTAAGAGGGTGGACTAATTAAAGAATGTACGTTTGGAACACCATGGTGTGAACAAGGTGCAAGACTCAAAAATATACAACTAAACAACAGGATAAAGAGTTGCACACCAGTCACAATGTATTAGGAAATAATGAAAAGAAGAACTGCTACGGGAATACTAAACTGAAAAATACAATGGACTATCTGAAAAAAGTTAAAAATATGTATGCTTCCCATACAGAGCAAGTTTTTTAACTGCAGGTGAGGTTACACGTAGGTTTGGGACCCCAAAAATAGAGATTACCTTGGCGTTTGGTATTGGGGCTCCTTTGCATTGATCAATACAATGGCTAAACATCTCTCATTCCTATTATTCATAGAAGTTATGCAAATACCATTTTCATGTTTTTCACTTTTTTCAGATAGTCCATTGTATTTTTCAGTCTAGTATTCCCATAGCAGTTCTACTTTTCATTATTCCCCTATACATTGTGACTGGTGTGCAACTCTTTATCCTATTGTTAAGAGGGTGGACTAGTCGGGGGATATAACACCCTTAGGACTAGTCCCCTCGCTCATTAGCATAAGATAAAAGATCTTTAGAAATACTTTTTGTAAAGATCTCTTTATCTATGCTAGTGTATACAGGGATGGTTAGGCAGGATTAGAAATATGCACCCAGAACTGCTCGTGATTCCGGGTGCATATATGTCCACCTGACAGGTTCACTTTAACCTAAGATGAAAGCAAAGTGAGCAAAAACCCTGTTGTAAATAAATAAATATTAAAAGTAAATGAAAATAACATAGGGTACTTAGTAACACTACTTTGATCAAACAAGCATAAAAGCCATCCCACTGCAACAAGGTGTACCCAATCTTGATGGTCCTACCTCTAATACTAAACCTCTATATGTGTTATCAAACCTCAATATAGATGAGGGCAGAGGAGGACCCTGACCTGACTCTTTAGACACCTATACAGACAAAATGTCAGCTCAAAAAGGGGGCCACTGTGTGTGAATGTGCACATACACTTTGCACTTATATCAACATATCGTCCAACGTTTGATGACTTATTACCAATAGCCAAATGTTAAGGGCAAGGCAACATTTTTAGTAGCAAGCACTACCATGCACGGGTGCTCAGTACTCGAAATGAGCAGGTTGTACTCTCCGATAGGCTTGACTCGAGTATAGTGCAAGAAAATAGGAAACTCAAGCATCTATCCAGAAGACCTTCCAGAACAATGCTCTAGCTTCTCATTGATCTAAATTATGCTTTATACTTGAGACAAGCCTGTCCAACCATGTTTTGACTACCGAGCACCCAGTGATGGTTGTGCCCACTAATTTTTAGCCATTGCTATGGCACTTTTTGGTGCAATGCACCTCAATACCTGTATTCTCCCTTCTACACATAATTTTCTGGCTGTGCGTACAACTATCACTAGCCCCCCAATTGAAGAAATCTACAAAATCATTGACCTCCAGGTAGTTTTAGGTAATTTTAGTGGAACCTAGCTCTTAGGGAGTTGTGTAGGTCTTTCGAGGACTTACCAAGATCTCAAGTATGAATAATATCTAGCAAAGTCTTTCGAGGACTTACCAAGATATCAAGTATGAACAATCTCTTATACAAATCCAAGTCTAAAGGGTACTTTACATGCTGCGACATCGCTAATGATATATCGTCGGGGCCACAGTGTTTGTGATGCACATCCGGCATCATTAGTGACATCGCAGCGTGTGACAGCTAGGAGCGACACGTTGCTGCTTTTCATAATATCATTGGTGGTGCATGCCACTGGCTGTTTGTCGTTCCTGCAGCATCACACATCGCTGTGTGTGACACCGCAGGAACGACGAACATCTCCTTACCTGCGCCCACCGGCAATGAGGAAGGAAGGAGGTGGGCGGCATGTTCCAGCCGCTCATCTCCTCCCCTCCTCTTCTATTGGGCGGCCGTTTAGTGACGTCGCTGTGACGCCGAACGCACCTCCCCCTTGAAGGAGGGATTGTTCGGTGTCTCCAATGATGTCGCTGAACAGGTATGTGCGTGTGACGCTGCCGTAGCGATGTTGTTTGCTACAGCGGCGATCACCACATGTCGCAAGAACGACGTGGGCGGGTGCTATCGTGCACGACATCGCTAGCAATCACTAGCGATGTCGCAGCGTGTAAAGCACCCTTTAGTCTAGTAGGAAATCTAAACATAGTAGTCATAAAACAAACTATGGCTACCATATTTCGAGGCACAAACAAGTTACAATGAGAGGAAAAGTGTACTACCCAGCGGGTGGGGATCATCATGTCGTTACTTAGAGGGGGTCCCCAGACCTGGGCATTTTCCCTACCCCCTTCGGCCCCAGAACGGCATTCGGTTGACCTCTTCTTGGGCTCCCTCGGGGTGATATATGATGAACCAGAGCATGTACGAGTGGCTGAGGACAGGATCATGTATCTCACTCAGGGAAACCACACTGCTGAGCTATATGGTTCTGAGTTTTGGCAGTGGTCCACTGAGGTACGGTGGAATGATTCTGCACTTAGCTGCAAATTCCGGAGAGGTCTTTCGGACTCACTGAAAGACGCTTTGGCTCTGCACCCTCCTCCCAGCACCTTGGATGATGCGATGACGGAGGCAGTTCGTATGGACCGCAGATTACGGGAAAGAAGGGGCACCATGCGTGAGATTCCGCCCCCTCTACCTAGGGCACCTTCTTTGCCGGCTACGAAACACATGGAAGTTGGGGCCATCAGTCCGGATGAGAAGGAGAGGAGAAGACGCCGGGATCTCAAGCTGTGCTTCTATTGTGGACACCATGGACACTGGAGGAAAGACTGCCCGGCTTGCCCCTCCGCTAAATAGTCGTCGGGAAACTTCTAAGTCTGGGTAACGGTCGAGGAGGTTGCCCAGACTATCAGGTACCTTTCCTCTCCTCCAATAAGATACTTCTGAATGTTGACCTCCGGGTCAAGGAGTCGGTCTGGTCTCCTACTGCCTTTGTTGACTGTGGGTCCGCTATGAACTTCATTGACTCTGAGTTGGTCCAAAGATTAGAGTTAGGGACAGTGAGGTTAGAAGGACCCATTCAACTCCTGGCAATTGATAGAACACCGCTGCCTCAAAACCTCATTCGGTTTGCTACTGAAAAATTTACTCTTGTGATCGGGTCTCTGCATTCTGAAACTATTTCTTGTTTTGTAATGGCCAATCTCCCTGCTGCATTAGTGTTGGGGTATCCATGGTTAATGTTACATAATCCCGTTATTGATTGGGAGTGTCATACCATAGTCAAATGGAGTCCTACTTGTCATAAAAGGTGTTTACAATCTGTACCTGTGTTCTCCGTAAGTCTTGAGGGTCTTCCGGAATACCTGAGGGAGACGTATTCTCGGAAACAGAGGCTGAGGTTTTGCCGCCTCATCGCCCATATGACTGTGCCATAGATTTGCTCCCAATACCAAATTGCCCAAGGCCCGTTTATATCACCTCTCGGGTCCAGAAAGGGCTGATATGAAATCGTACATATCTGAGAGTATACGTAAAGGGCATATCCGTCCTTCTTCTTCCCCTGTGGCCGCTGGGTTCTTTTTTTGTAAAGAAGAAGGACGGAGGATTAAGGCCCTGTCTCGATTTCCAAGAATTGAACAAAATTACTGTGAAAAACACGTATCCGCTTCCACTCATCCCTGATCTCTACAACTAACTCTCTGAAGCCCGGTGGTTTACCAAACTAGATCTCAGGGGGGCCTATAATCTTATCCGTATTAGAGAAGGGGATGAGTGGAAAACGGCCTTTCTGACGTCAGAGGGGTTATTCGAGAATTTGGTGATGCCTTTTGGTCTAACAAATGCCCCTGCGGTGTTTCAAAATTTCATCAATGATATCTTCTCTGATTTTCTTGGTCGTTTTGTGGTCATCTATCTCGATGACATTTTGATTTATTCTGCCGATAAGGATACGCATATTATGTACATATTATGCATGTTCGCTCAGTATTACAGAGATTACGTGATAACCATCTGTTTGCTAAGCTTGAAAAATGTGTTTTCTCTGTTCAGGAAATAGCCTTTCTTGGGTTACTCCTTTCTCGTGATGGATTTAAAATGGACCCAGGAAAGGTGCAGGCTATCGTGGATTGGGTGCAACCCAGGGATATCAAGGCGCTACAACGCTTTTTGGGTTTCTCAAATTATTATCGAAGGTTCATTAAGGGGTTTTCTCAAATTGCCAAGCCATTGACTGACCTTACACGGAAAGGGGCGGATCTGCGGAACTGGTCGCAATCGGCTGTCCAGGCCTTTCTTGAGCTAAAGGACCGGTTCATGTCTGCCCCGGTCCTGGTACAGCCTGACCTCGAGGTGCCGTTTATTGTGGAGGTGGACGTCTCAGAGGTGGGGGTGGGAGCTGTTCTCTCTCAAGGCCCTGCTACTCTGACTAATCTGCGACCATGTGCGTTCTTCTCCAAGAAATTCACTCCGGCTGAGAGGAATTATGATGTAGGTAACCGTGAATTATTGGCGGTAAAGTTGGCATTTGAAGAATGGAGGCATTTTTTGGAGGGTGCTGTTCACCGTATTACTGTCATCAACGATCATAAAAACCTCGCGTATATCGAGTCCGCCAAGAGATTGAAGCCTCGACAAGCGAGGTGGGCTCTTTTTTTTTCTCTAGATTCCATTTTTGTATTACTTTTCGGCCGGAGTCTAAAAACGTGAGGGCAGATGCACCGTCCCATAGTTTGGACCCGGTGTCACCTCCAGAGCCTCCTTCCTCCATTCTTCCGCGAGGGGTGGTGGTCGCTGCCTTGTCATCCGAGTTAGAGGCTGAGGACAGTGAGGCCCAGTCCTCAGCGCCATCTTCCGCTCCAGACACTAAACTGTTTGTCCCTTTGCACCTCTGGTTACGGGTACTTCAAGATTTTCATGAGTCAGTACTTAGCGGCCATCCTGGAATTACAGCCACTCGCAGGGCTGTTGCTCAACTGTTTTGGTGGCCATCTCTTCACTCAGATGTTGCTCGGTTTGTGTCTGCCTGTGCTACATGTGCCCGTGCTAAGGTATGTCGTAACCGGCCGGCCGGGGAACTGGTTCCATTACCTGTTCTTGAAAGACCATGGACCCACTTGTCCATGGATTTCATTACAGACCTCCCTGTCTCAAATGGTATGACTGTCATCTGGGTGGTGGTGGATCGTTTTAGTAAACAGGCACATTTTGTTCCCCTCTCCGGTCTACCTAATGCTGCGGCCCTTGCCAACCACTTTATTGACCAGGTGGTTCGGTTACATGGGTTGCCCCTGAATATTGTGTCTGACAGGGGGGTACAATTCATTTCTCGGTTTTGGAGGGCCTTGTGCAGGCGGTTGGGAATTGAGTTGTCCTTTTCGTCTGCCTATCATCCCGAGTTCAATGGCCAGACGGAAAGGACGAATCAGACCCTTGAGCAAATCCTGCGGTGCTTTGTTTCTGCTCAGCAGGAGGATTGGTGTATGTTTTTGCCCCTTGCGGAGTTTGCATTCAATAGCAGAGTCCATCAGTCTACAGGAACTTCTCCCTTCTTCTGTAATTACGGGTTTCATCCTCACTTCGGGACCTTCTCTAGAGTGGATTCGGGGTGTCCAGGGGCCGAGTCCGTCGTTCAACATCTGGGGGAGGTGTGGAAGGAGGTACAACGGTGCATCGAGACGGCTCAACAGTCCCAGAAACGCCAAGCGGACAAACGCCGTTCTCCTCGACCCCCCTTTCAGGTGGGGGACAAAGTGTGGCTGTCCACTCGGAATATTAGGAAAAAACTGTGGAGGAAGAAAGCGCAAAATAGGGTCTTATCTGGTGGACAAGAGATTAAAATGTAAAGAGACAGGTACTCACCTGTTTCAGTTGTGACAGGCACAACTCCTCTGCGAGCATTTAGGCAGAAAGTGCATATGGTGGTCAGCTGCAGCCCCGATGGGAAGGTAGATCACAAGATGTATGAGAAAAACGGGTTTGATGCTGCGCTAAAAACCACAACTCCAGGGGATTTGATGAAATCCTTTTCTTTATTTGCACGGGTCAACGCGTTTCGAAGGCACAGCCGCCTTCTTCATCAGGACAATACAAAGCAAAAAAGAAGAAGAAGGTTATGCTGTTCTTTTTTGCTTTGTGATCACTCGGAATATTAGGCTTAGGGTTCCGTCTGCTAAGTTGGGTCCTAAGTTTATAGGACCCTATGAGATCATCGAAGTGATCAACCCGGTGGCCTTTCGGTTGCAACTGCCCCAGACCTTGCGTATTCCTAACGTATTTCATACCTCCTTGCTTAAGCCATTTGTACCATCGGTGGTGGATTCTCAGACCCTTCCGGCTCCGATATTGGTGGACGGTGAGGAGGAGTACGAGATCCAGCGTATTATCGATTCTCGTTGGGTTCGTAGTTCCCTCCAGTATCTGATCCATTGGAAGGGTTACGGTCCGGAGGACAGGTCCTGGCTGCCGGCTCGATCCGTGCGGGCCGATCGGTTAATTGCGGCTTTCCATCGGAAGTATCCTGGGAAGCCTGGGGGTCCGGTGGCCCCCCCTTGAGGAGGGGGTACTGTCATGGTTCACCTCCCCGTTACAATGAGAGGAAAAGTGTACTACAAAGCTACAACCCCTGGCACAAATTCTGGCCTCCCCTGGCTCTGAGGATGTTCATTCATGTGTTGTCATGGTTCGCCTCCCCATCCACATGGCTAGGGGGCGGAGCCTTCTCTCGGGCCTCACTTCCGGACCCTGGATGCCTTAAAAGCTGACATTTCCAGTGAACCAGTGCCGGTTATAAGCTTAGTACTGCTTTGCCTGTGATTGCTGGTCCTGTGAGTGATATCCTGATCTGTCTGTTCCTGTGCCCTCGTGCCCTTGTCTGTGTTCCGTCCCCTGGTCATCCCTCCTGTCCTCTATCCCCTCTCCTATTTCCCCACTTGGTTGTTTCCTCCGGTACTGACCATGGCCTGACTTTGACTCCGCTTCTGCTCATTCCTCCGGTCTTGCTTCTGCCCGTACGGTGTTTGACCCAGCCTGCCTGACTATTCCTTGCATGCTCTGCAGCTCTGCTTCTTAGCTGTGCATTGAGGTAGTGTATGAAAACGCTGTGTATTCACTTCCTGTTTCTCATTGCTCTGTGTAGAGTCTTCTGCTGCAGAGCTCTGGCTCCCCCTGGTGGCAGCATTACAGTTGTTTTCTTTTGTTTAAAAATAGCAGATCACAGACGGCACCAAACTAAATTCATTTCACATAGCAACTTTCTGGCTTTAAGAAACACTAACAAAAATCATGAAAACATAATGTGCAGCCAGAAACTGTCAGTTTTCAAGACCAAACGGGGAAAAATTATGGAATCAGTCAATTATGAGGAAAAAATTATGGAATCATGAAAAACAAACAAAAGAACCCTCCAATACATCACTAGTATTTTGTTGCACCACCTCTGGGTTTTTATAACAGTTTGCAGTCTCTTAGGCATGGACTTAAGGGTGCTTTACATGCTACAATATCGTTAATGTTTTATCGTCGGGGTCACATTGTTAGTGACGCACATCCGGCGTCATTAACGATATCGCAGCTTGTGACACTTACCAGCGACCTTAAGCGACCTCAAAAATGGTGAAAATCGTTCACCATGGAGAGGTCGTCCCAAAACCAAAAATCGGTAATGGTTGATTATCGATGTTGTTCGTCGCTCCTGCAGCAGCACACATCGCTGTGTGTGACATCGCAGGAGCGACAAATATCTCCTTACCTGCATCCACCGGCAATGCGGAAGGAAGGACGTGGGCGGGATGTTACGTCCCGCTCATCTCCGCCCTCCGCTTTGATTGGCCGGCCGCTTAGTGACGTCGCGGTGACGTCGCTGTGATGACGAACCTCCCTCCCCCTTGAGGGAGGGATTGTTCGGCAGACACAGCGACGACGACGACCAGGTATGTGCGTGTGACGCTGCCGTAGCGATAATGTTCACTACGGCAGCGAACACAAGATATCGCACACATGATGGTGGCGGGTGCTTACACGCTCGATATCGCTAGCAATTGCTAGGAATATCGTAGCGTGTAAAGCCCCCTTTAATGAATGACAAACAGTACTCGTCATCAATCTGGATCCAACTTTCTCTGATTGCAGTTGCCAAATCAACTTTGCAGGTTGGAGCCTTGTCATGGACCATTTTCTTCAACTTCCACCAAAGGTTTTCAATTGGATTGAGATCCGGACTATTTGCAGGCCATGTCATTGACCTTATGTGTCTTCTTTCAAGGATTGTTATCACAGTTTTTGCTCTATGGCAGGATGCATTATCATCTTGATAAATGATTTCATCATCCCCAAACATCCTTTCAATTGATGAAATAAGAGAAGTGTCCAAAATTTCAATGTAAACTTGGGCATTTATTGAAGATATAATGACAGCCATCATCTCAGTGCCTTTACCTGATATGCAGCCCCATATCATCAATGACTGGGGAAATTTATAGGTTCTCTACAGGCAGTCATCTTTTTATTGTTTAGCTTGTTTGTATGTACATCCCATTTCCTTTAGGTGGTTTCTTACAGTTCGGTCACAGACATTGACTCCAGTTTCCTCCCATGCATTCCTCATTTGTTTTGTTGTGCATTTCCTGTTTTGGAGGCATATTGCTTTAAGTTTCCTGTCTTGAGGCTTTGATGTCTTCCTTGGTCTACCAATATGTTTGCCTTTAATAACCTTCCCATGTTGTTTGTATTTGGTCCAGATTTTAGACACAGCTGACTGTGAACAACCAACATCTTTTGCAACATTGCGTGATGATTTACCCTCTTTTAAGAGTTTGATAATCCTCTCCTTTTTTCAATTCACATATCTCGTGTTGGAGCCATGATTCATGTCAGTCCACTTGGTGCAACAGCTCTCCAAGGTGTGATCACTCCTTTTTAGATGCAGACTAACGAGCAGATCTTATTTGATGCAGGTTTTAGTTTTGGGAATGAAAATTTACAGGGTGATTCCATAATTTTTTCCTCAGAATTGAGTGATTCCATAATTTGTCCCCCTGTTTGGTCTTGAAAAGTAACCGTTACTGGCTGCACATTATGTTTTCATGATTTTTTTTTTAGTGTTTCTTAAAGCCAGAACGTTTTGTGCCACCTGTGATCTGCTTTTTTCAAACAAAAGTAAACAACTGAATGAACATCCTCAGAGCCAGGGGAGGCCAGAATTTTTGCCAGGGGTTGTATATACCTCTCCTTGTGAGATCTTCACTTGTTCTTCTTCTGCCAAGTTATAATATTCCTTTTATAAGTTATTCAGTTTTCTAGGAAATATATGTGAAAAAATAAAATGTGAATTTTGTTTTCCAAAATCTTGGTTGGTATATTGGCCAAGTCATACAGGAAAATATAAGTGGGTTTTGAAATGATGGCCATACAACTTGTTACCTCTCCTGTGTTTATCTTTTCTTTTGCCATGCTGAATACTAAAGCACCGCTTTCTCACTTCAGTAAGACTGATCGGAAAGTCAATCAATACAGAAATTTGGGATATCGTTACATATCCAACCATTAATGCTATTATAGATGATGGGAAACAAGGAACCCCATATGGAGATTCAATGGTGACAATATTATGGTCACTCATCCTTCCCAGAAATTGGCTTGACTTAGTTATTAGTGATGCGCCCACGGGGTCCTTTGGGGGGAGAACTACCCATCACCAGGCCAGGCCGGTTGAGGATGTCACAGCGGCCTGACCCGGTTCCGTGACCCCGTGGGTGTCAATTAAAGATGGGGATGGGGATGATGGGATTTGTCTTTGTGACACCACTTGTGGTGTGCGGCCAGTATTAGCCGCCACTGCGGGGATTCTTCTCTGGGGTGGATGATAACACAGCTTGGATGGAACAGCTCTCCACAGACAGAGCTAAGGCCCCAAGCTAAGGGAGGATGTTGGGAGTAGTAGTCGCCGATGGCGCAGGGGCGTGATGATGAGGGTGCCGGTAATGAGGGGACAACATAGATGGTGCAGTTCAAGTGCTTTTTACTCACTGAAGTCACTTTGCCCTTGGTGTGCCGCGTCCTGCTGTGATGAGCCTCAGCCGATCCCAGATAGTTTGGAGGTCAAGGCCGGTGTTTCCTTCTGTACGTCTCCTTTCGTCTGTTTCCCTCCACCCCAGCTCCTGGCTCATGGAACGGGTGTCAGGTGCCTGCTGCACTGCCCGCAAGCCCTAGGATCCCCCTTCTTCCTAATAACCTGGGTCGAACCTCTAGCTCCAGACCAGGGGTCCCTAGCTATTCTTGTCTTTGCTTCCTTGCTTGTCCATTCCTGAGGCCGTCCTCATGCTTCCTGCGCTTCAAGCTCTCTAACTAATCTGTCAAATGGCTCCTAACTTCCCCAGTCAGTGCCCTGCCCCCGGGTTGCTGAACTAGTGGGCAAGAGGTCTGATACCTCCTGATGGCTACCCTGGCACCTATCCTAGACCTATCCCAGGGAATGAGCCCCATACTATGTGTTGAATGAGTGTATTGGTGGTTTACCGGTGCTGACCTCCTCTGTATCCTAGATGAATACTGCACCTTGGGTGAGGTTCAGTAACCTGTGGCACCTAAAGCCTCAAGGGCACCACATTAGTAACATGGGATTGCAGATTCTCTTGGAATCTAAGGATTTCCACATAACAGATCAACTGGGGACTTCACAGTTGGGGTCCCCAGTATAGATTTTGCATTAGGGCCCATCAATATTCATCGTGAAGTTTCTCATAATTTAGTTTGAATTTTCCCAGGTTTGATGAAATCTTTTAGCTCACCGAGTGTGAAGGACACAATCTCTGTGTATTTTGCAGTATCTGCAGCTTTTACTGGAAATCACGGAGTTTACAAATCCCTCCAGCTCCTCCCTGTTACTGATTAGAGACTGTGTTTGTTCTGTCCATTCCACGGATGATAAAAAACCCCACCGACCAGGAGAAACTACACTGCTACCTGGATACACCATGGGGTGCAGACTTCTGTGTCTCACCCTGCTCGCCCTACTGGCCGGTTGCTTTGGACAACCGTAAGTAATATGTGTTTGTAAAATATTGTCTGCTATACTGTCTGAGGGCTCAGTAGATTGAAAGCTCTGCAGGCAAGGCCAGTGGAAAATTGGGCAAATGCCAATTAACTAAGGGGTCCTTCCAGATAGTAATTCGAGGAAGAAAAGTAAAATCGACCCTGTAGGAAATAACAGTGGATGGGGCTTTATCTGGGTATTGATTTGCAGCATTATATGGGAAATATAAGGCAGTGTTCTACGTGTAGATTAAGATAGTATTATGTAAACATTAGATAACACCACCGTTATACGCCGGATTCCACCTGTCCAGAAATTCCTTGACAATCGGTTAAAATAGGACGATTTTTCCATTGTCTATTATTTTACAGTTTTCATTGAATGCAGCTGATTTCTTCATATCAGCATTATAGGCTGTAGACATAAATTATTTATTATCTCGTAGATTTATTGTTGTTATTTGGCTGTCTGATTATATTTTTATAAGATATGAGGAGATAATAAAACAATCAACCCTGATTATGTGGGCTTTATGTCCTATTACCATCCTTAGCCCTATGCTGGTGAAGGGAATGATTATTATTATTATTATTATTATTATTATTTATTATTATAGCACCATTTATTCCATGGCGCTTTACATGTGAAAGGGGTATACATAATAGGGACAAGTACAATAATCATAAACAATACAAGACACAAACAGGTACAGGAGGAGAGAGGTCCCTGCCCGCGAGGGCTCACAGTCTGCAAGGGATAGGTGAGGATACAGTAGGTTAGGGTAGAGCTGATTGTGCGCCGCTGTATCAGACTGAGGGTTACGGCAGGTTGTAGGCTTGTCGGAAGAGGTGGATCTTCAGGTTCCTTTTGAAGCTTGTCAAGGTAGGCAAGAGTCTGATGTGTTGTGGCAGAGCATTCCAGAATATGGGGGAGGCACGGGATAAATCTTGGATGCGATTGTGGGAAGAGGAGATGACAGGGGAGTAGAGAAGGAGATCTTGTGAGGATCGAAGGTTACGTGCAGGTAAGTACCGGGAGACTAGGTCACAGATGTAAGGAGGAGACAGGTTGTGGATGGCTTTGTAGGTCATGGTTAGTTTTCAACTGGAGTCGTTGGGCAATGGGAAGTCAGTGAAGGGATTTAAAAAGAGATATGATAATTTTTAACTAAATGGGGAATAAGGGAAAGAGCAGAGGTAGAAAGTTGTCAGGACTTTAGCCTTAAACTGACTCAGTCTACTAAGAGTCCATAATTACAATATATCACAAAAAAAATTGTTTTCTCCAAAATAAGACACGTTTTTTTGCCCCCCCCCCCCAAAAAAAATAAAAAATGCTAGGGCTTATTTTTTGAGTAGGTCTTATTCTTAGAGAAACATGGTTGGGGGAAGCTTACCACCCCCAAAAAGCAGACTCCTTCTTCCCAGGAGACTCATACTTACCAGACCCAGGACATCTGCGTGGCTCCCAGGTCCTCCTGTGATCTCCGGGGGGGCGATCCCAGTAGGTATGCTGCACGTCGTCCTCCCCTGCTTCTGGCCAACACTCACACACACACATTAGATCGCGCACACACTCATACACACTCACACACATCAGATCGCACACACACACACACACTCATACACACACATCAGATCACGCACACACACATACACACACACACATCAGATCGCGCACACACACACACACTCATACACACACATCAGATCGCGCGCACACTCATACACACACATCAGATCGTGCACAGACACTCATACACACATACATCAGATCGCGCACAAACACACACACTCATGCACACACATCAGTTCGTGCACACAGACTCATACACATTCACACACATTAGATCGCACACATGTACTGCTCCTGCAGCAGTCGGACTGCTCAGATCCGGGGTTGCTGTGGCTCGAGGGTCTCCGGACCAGGGGGCTCGGGGTCACCCAAAAATAAAAGGGGGGCTATTTACAGGGGATTAATGTTCATGACGCCACCCGTGGTTTCCGGTAAGGGGAGTACTGCCACTGCCGATGGGAGTACCCAGGGGAGATGGAGCTGGGCAGCCAGATGACATTCCCTCCATGGGTAGGGGAGGCCCCAGGACTCTGGATGGTGGAGTGTAGGGGAGCGTAGTACAGGTTGGACGCAGGGGAAGGCAGCGTACTTACTCAGGCCGTGTTGGTGTTGATGCGACGATAAAGCAGACTCTGACACAGTAGTAAACCAAGTCTCTGGGTGCCGCTGCCACTTCAGTGGAGCTCGTCCGGGAGTCCGCTCCCGTTGGTATTGCTGATGGTCTGTAACCTGCCTCCATGCACTAGAATTTAGATGTTCTGAGTGACACCTTGGCCCGAAGCTGTCAGGGTCCCACTCCCTATAATTAAATAGTGGAGCTGTGCTCTCTGAATATTTTGTCATATGGTTACAGAGATATGGGCCTTATAATTTTGCACTTGTTTCCATAGCATTTAACAAGGGTGCTTGTCTCCCAGGAGTCTCTGGGGGCTGTCTCCCAGGAGTCTCTGGGGGGTATCTCACAGGAGTCTCTGGGGGCGTGTCTCACAGTAGTTTCTGGGGGCATGTCACACAGGAGTATCTGAGGGCGTGTCTTACAGGAGTCTCTGAGGGCGTGTCTTACAGGAGTCTCTGGGGGGGTGTCTGACAGGAGTCTCTGAGGGCGTGACTCACAGGAGTCTCTGAGGGCGTGTCTCACAGGAGTCTCTGAGGGCGTGTCTCACAGGAGTCTCTGGGGGCGTGTCTAAAAGGAGCATCTGGGGGCGTGTCTTACAGGAGTCTCTGGGGGGTGTCTGACAGGAGCCTCTGGGGGGTGTCTTACAGGAGTCTCTGGGGGGTGTCTCACAGGAGTCTCTGGGGGGGTGTCACACAGGAGTCTCTGGGGGCGTGTCACACAGGAGTCTCTGGGGGCGTTTCACACAGGAGTTTTTGGGGGTGTGTCACAAAGGAGTCTCTGGGGCGTGTCTGACAGGAGTCTCTGGGGGCGTGTCTCACAGGAGTCTCTGGGGGCGTGTCTCCCAGGAGTCTCTGGGGGCGTGTCTCACAGGAGTCTCTGGGGGTGTGTCACACAGGAGTCTCTGGGGGCGTGTCTCCCAGGAGTCTCTGGGGGCGTGTCTCACAGGAGTCTCTGGGGGTGTGTCACACAGGAGTCTCTGGGGGAGTGTCTCACAGGAGTCTCTGGGGGAGTGTCTCATAGGAGTCTCTGGGGGGTGTCTCACAGGAGTCTCTGGGGCGTGTCTCACAGGAGTCTCTGGGGGTGTGTCACACAGGAGTCTCTGGGGGCATGTCTCACAGGAGTCTCTGGGGCGTGTCTCACAGGAGTCTCTGGGGGGTGTCTCACAGGAGTCTCTGGGGGCGTGTCTCACAGGAGTCTCTGGGGGAGTGTCTCACAGGAGTCTCTGGGGGAGTGTCTCACAGGAGTCTCTGGGGGCATGTCTCACAGGAGTCTCTGGGGCGTGTCTCACAGGAGTCTCTGGGGGTGTGTCACACAGGAGTCTCTGGGGGAGTGTCTCACAGGAGTCTCTGGGGCGTGTCTCACAGGAGTCTCTGGGGCGTGTCTCACAGGAGTCTCTGGGGGGTGTCTCACAGGAGTCTCTGGGGGCGTGTCTCACAGGAGTCTCTGAGGGTGTGTCACACAGGAGTCTCTGGGGGCATGTCTCACAGGAGTCTCTGGGGGCCTGTCTCACAGGAGTCTCTGGGGGAGTGTCTCACAGGAGTCTCTGAGGGATGTCTCACAGGAGTCTCTGGGGGGTGTCTCACAGGAGTCTCTGGGAGGTGTCTCACAGGAGTCTCTGGGAGGTGTCTCACAGGAGTCTCTAGGGGGTGTCTCACAGGAGTCTCTGGGAGGTGTCTCACAGGAGTCTCTGGGGGATGTCTCACAGAAGTCTTTGGGGTGTGTCTCACAAGAGTCTCTGGGGCGTGTCTCACAGGAATCTTAGGGGGGTGTCTCACAGGAGTCTCTGGGGTGTGCCTCACAGGAGTCTCTGGGGGTGTGTGTCACAGGAGTCTCTGGAGGCGTGTCTCACAGGATTCTCTGGGGGCGTGTCTCATTGGAGTCTCTGGGGGCGTGTCTCATTGGAGTCTCTGGGGGCATGTCTCACAAGAGTCTCTGGGCTGTGTCTCACAGGAGTCTCTGGGGCATGTCTCACAGGAGTCTCTGAGGGCGTGTCACACAGGAGTCTCTGAGGGCGTGTCACACAGGAGTCTCTGAGGGCGTGTCACACAGGAGTATCTGGGGGCGTATCACAAAGGAGTCTCTGGGGGGTGTCTCACAGGAGTCTCTGGGGGGTGTCTCACAGGAGTCTCTGGGGTGTGTCTCAAGAGTCTCTGGGGCGTGTCTCACAGGAGTCTCTGGGGGGTGTCTCACAGGAGTCTCTGGGATGTGCCTCACAGGAGTATCTGAGGTCGTGTCTCACAAGAGTCTCTGGGGCGTGTCTCACAGAAATCTTAGGGGTGTGCCTCACAGGAGTCTCTGGGGGCATGTCTCACAAGAGTCTCTGGGGCGTGTCTCACAGGAACCTTAGGGGGGCTTTCAGAGGAGTCTCTGGGGGCGTGTGTCACAGGAGTCTCTGGGGGCGTGTGTCACAGGAGTCTCTGAGGGCGTGTCACACAGGAGTCTTTGGGGGTGTGTCACACAGGAGTCTCTGGGGGCGTGTGTCACAGGAGTCTCTGAGGGCGTGTCTCACAGGAGTCTCTGAGGGCGTGTCTCACAGGAGTCTCTGGGGGGTGTCTCATAGGAGTCTCTGGGGGCGTGTCTCACAGGAGTCTCTGGGGGCGTGTCTCACAGGAATCTCTGGGGGGTGTCTCATAGGAGTCTCTGGGGGAGTGTCACACAGGAGTCTCTGGGGGCGTGTGTCACAGGAGTCTCTGAGGGCGTGTCACACAGGAGTCTTTGGGGGTGTGTCACACAGGAGTCTCTGGGGGCGTGTGTCACAGGAGTCTCTGAGGGCGTGTCTCACAGGAGTCTCTGAGGGCGTGTCTCACAGGAGTCTCTGGGGGGTGTCTCATAGGAGTCTCTGGGGGCGTGTCTCACAGGAGTCTCTGGGGGCGTGTCTCACAGGAATCTCTGGGGGGTGTCTCATAGGAGTCTCTGGGGGAGTGTCACACAGGAGTCTCTGAGGGCGTGTCTCACAGGAGTCTCTGGGGCGTGTCTCACAGGAGTCTCTGGGGGCGTGTCTCACAGGAGTCTCTGGGGGCTTGTCTCACAGGAGTCTCTGGGGGGTGTCTCCCAGGAGTCTCTGGGGGCGTGTCTCACAGGAGTCTCTGGGGGGTGTCTCACTGGAGTCTCTGGGGGGTGTCACACAGGAGTCTCTGGGGGGTGTCTCACTGGAGTCTCTGGGGGGTGTCTCACTGGAGTCTCTGGGGGCGTGTCTCACAGGAGTCTCAGGAGTCTCTGGGGGCGTGTCTCACAGGAGTCTCTGGGGGCGTGTCACACAGGAGTCTCTGGGGGGTGTCTCACAGGAGTCTCTGAGGGGTGTCTCACAGGAGTCTCTGGGGGATGTCTCACAGAAGTCTTTGGGGTGTGTCTCACAAGAGTCTCTGGGGCGTGTCTCACAGGAATCTTAGGGGGGTGTCTCACAGGAGTCTCTGGGGTGTGCCTCACAGGAGTCTCTGGGGGTGTGTGTCACAGGAGTCTCTGGGGGCGTGTCTCCCAGGAGTCTCTGGAGGCGTGTCTCACAGGATTCTCTGGGGGCATGTCTCACAAGAGTCTCTGGGGCATGTCTCACAGGAGTCTCTGAGGGTGTGTCACACAGGAGTCTCTGGGGGCGTGTCTCACAGGAGTCTCTGAGGGCGTGTCACACAGGAGTCTCTGAGGGCGTGTATCACAGGTGTCTCTGGGGGGTGTCACACAGGAGTCTCTGAGGGCATGTCACACAGGAGTCTCTGGGACGTGTCACACAGGAGTCTCTGGGGGCGTGTCACACAGGAGTCTCTGGGGGCGTATCACAAAGGAGTCTCTGGGGGCGTGTCTCACAGGAGTCTCTGGGGGGTGTCTCACAGGAGTCTCTGGGGGGTGTCTCACAGGAGTCTCTGGGGGGTGTCTCACAGGAGTCTCTGGGGTGTGTCTCACAAGAGTCTCTGGGGCGTGTCTCACAGGAGTCTCTGGGGGGTGTCTCACAGGACTCTCTGGGATGTGCCTCACAGGAGTATCTGAGGTTGTGTCTCACAAGAGTCTCTGGGGCGTGTCTCACAGGAATCTTAGGGGTGTGCCTCACAGGAGTCTCTGGGGGCATGTCTCACAAGAGTCTCTGGGGCGTGTCTCACAGGAACCTTAGGGGGGGTTTCAGAGGAGTCTCTGGGGGTGTGTGTCACAGGATTCTCTGGGGGCGTGTGTCACAGGAGTCTCTGAGGGCGTGTCACACAGGAGTCTTTGGGGGTGTGTCACACAGGAGTCTCTGGGGGCGTGTGTCACAGGAGTCTCTGAGGGCGTGTCTCACAGGAGTCTCTGAGGGCGTGTCTCACAGGAGTCTCTGGGGGGTGTCTCATAGGAGTCTCTGGGGGCGTGTCTCACAGGAGTCTCTGGGGGCGTGTCTCACAGGAATCTCTGGGGGAGTGTCGCACAGGAGTCTCTGAGGGCATGTCACACAGGAGTCTCTGGGGGCGTGTCTCACAGGAGTCTCTGGGGGCTTGTCTCACAGGAGTCTCTGGGGGGTGTCTCCCAGGAGTCTCTGGGGGCGTGTCTCACAGGAGTCTCTGGGGGGTGTCTCACTGGAGTCTCTGGGGGGTGTCACACAGGAGTCTCTGGGGAGTGTCACACAGGAGTCTCTGGGGGGTGTCTCACTGGTGTCTCTGGGGGGTGTCTCACTGGAGTCTCTGGGGGAGTGTCTCACAGGAGTCTCAGGAGTCTCTGGGGGCGTGTCTCACAGGAGTCTCTGGGGGCGTGTCACACAGGAGTCTCTGGGGGGTGTCTCACAGGAGTCTCTGAGGGGTGTCTCACAGGAGTCTCTGGGGGATGTCTCACAGAAGTCTTTGGGGTGTGTCTCACAAGAGTCTCTGGGGCGTGTCTCACTGGAATCTTAGGGGGGTGTCTCACAGGAGTCTCTGGGGTGTGCCTCACAGGAGTCTCTGGGGGTGTGTGTCACAGGAGTCTCTGGGGGCGTGTCTCCCAGGAGTCTCTGGAGGCGTGTCTCACAGGATTCTCTGGGGGCGTGTCTCATTGGAGTCTCTGGGGGCATGTCTCACAAGAGTCTCTGGGCTGTGTCTCACAGGAGTCTCTGGGGCATGTCTCACAGGAGTCTCTGAGGGTGTGTCACACAGGAGTCTCTGGGGGCGTGTCTCACAGGAGTCTCTGGGGGGTGTCACACAGGAGTCTCTGAGGGCATGTCACACAGGAGTCTCTGGGACGTGTCACACAGGAGTCTCTGGGGGCGTGTCACACAGGAGTCTCTGAGGGCGTGTATCACAGGTGTCTCTGGGGGGTGTCACACAGGAGTCTCTGAGGGCATGTCACACAGGAGTCTCTGGGACGTGTCACACAGGAGTCTCTGGGGGCGTGTCACACAGGAGTCTCTGGGGGCGTATCACAAAGGAGTCTCTGGGGGCGTGTCTCACAGGAGTCTCTGGGGGGTGTCTCACAGGAGTCTCTGGGGGGTGTCTCACAGGAGTCTCTGGGGGGTGTCTCACAGGAGTCTCTGGGGTGTGTCTCACAAGAGTCTCTGGGGCGTGTCTCACAGGAGTCTCTGGGGGGTGTCTCACAGGAGTCTCTGGGATGTGCCTCACAGGAGTATCTGAGGTTGTGTCTCACAAGAGTCTCTGGGGCGTGTCTCACAGGAATCTTAGGGGTGTGCCTCACAGGAGTCTCTGGGGGCATGTCTCACAAGAGTCTCTGGGGCGTGTCTCACAGGAACCTTAGGGGGGGTTTCAGAGGAGTCTCTGGGGGCGTGTGTCACAGGAGTCTCTGGGGGCGTGTGTCACAGGAGTCTCTGAGGGCGTGTCACACAGGAGTCTTTGGGGGTGTGTCACACAGGAGTCTCTGGGGGCGTGTGTCACAGGAGTCTCTGAGGGCGTGTCTCACAGGAGTCTCTGAGGGCGTGTCTCACAGGAGTCTCTGGGGGGTGTCTCATAGGAGTCTCTGGGGGCGTGTCTCACAGGAGTCTCTGGGGGCGTGTCTCACAGGAATCTCTGGGGGAGTGTCACACAGGAGTCTCTGAGGGCATGTCACACAGGAGTCTCTGGGGGCGTGTCTCACAGGAGTCTCTGGGGGCTTGTCTCACAGGAGTCTCTGGGGGGTGTCTCCCAGGAGTCTCTGGGGGCGTGTCTCACAGGAGTCTCTGGGGGGTGTCTCACTGGAGTCTCTGGGGGGTGTCACACAGGAGTCTCTGGGGAGTGTCACACAGGAGTCTCTGGGGGGTGTCTCACTGGAGTCTCTGGGGGGTGTCTCACTGGAGTCTCTGGGGGCGTGTCTCACAGGAGTCTCTGGGGGCGTGTCTCACAGGAGTCTCTGGGGGCGTGTCACACAGGAGTCTCTGGGGGGTGTCTCACAGGAGTCTCTGGGGGTGTCACACAGGAGTCTCTAGGAGGTGTCTCACAGGAGTCTCTGGGGGGTGTCTCACTGGAGTCTCTGGGGGAGTGTCACACAGCAGTCTCTGGGGGGTGTCTCACAGGAGTCTCTGGGGAGTGTCTCACAGGAGTCTCTGAGGGCGTGTCTCACAGGAGTCTCTGGGGGCGTGTCTCCCAGGAGTCTCTGGGGGCGTGTCTCCCAGGAGTCTCTAGGGGTGTGTCTCCCAGGAGTCTCTGGGGGCGTGTGTCACAGGAGTCTCTGGGGGGTGTCTCACAGGAGTCTCTGAGGGCGTGTCTCCCAGGAGTATCTGAGGGCGTGTCTCACAGGAGTATCTGAGGGCGTGTCTCACAAGAGTCTCTGGGGGGTGTCACACAGGAGTCTCTGGGGGCGTGTCTCCCAGGAGTCTTTGGGGGGTGTCACACAGGAGTCTCTGGGGGCTTGTCTCACAGGAGTCTCTGGGGGGTGTCACACAGGAGTCTCTGGGGGGTGTCTCACAGGAGTCTCTGGGGGGTGTCTCATTGGAGTCTCTGGGGGAGTGTCACACAGGAGTCTCTGAGGGCGTGTCTCCTAGGAGTCTCTGGGGGCGTGTCACACAGGAGTCTCTGGGGGCGTGTCTCCCAGGAGTCTCTGGGGGGTGTCACACAGGAGTCTCTGGGGGGTGTCTCACAGGAGTCTTTGGGGGGTGTCTCACAGGAGTCTCTGGGGGGTGTCTCACTGGAGTCTTTGGGGTCGTGTCACACAGGAGTTTCTGGGGGCGTGTCTCACAGGAGTCTCTGGGGGCGTGTCTCACAGGAGTCTCTGGGGGTGTCACACAGGAGTCTCTGGGGGCGTGTCTCACAGGATTCTCTGGGGGCGGGTCTCACAGGAGTCTCTGGGGGCGGGTCTCACAGGAGTCTCTTGGGGCGTGTCTCACAGGAGTCTCTGGGGGCGTGTATCACAGGTGTCTCTGGGGGAGTGTCAAACAGGAGTCTCTGGGGGCGTGGATCACAGGTGTCTCTGGGGGGTGTCACACAGGAGTCTCTGGGTGAGTGTCACACAGGAGTCTCTGGGGGCGTGTCACACAGGAGTCTCTGGGAGCGTGTCACACAGGAGTCTCTGGGGGCGTATCACAAAGGAGTCTCTGGGGGCGTGTCTCACAGGAGTCTCTGGGGGGTGTCTCACAGGAGTCTCTGGGGGGTGTCTCACAGGAGTCTCTGGGGGGTGTCTCACAGGAGTCTCTGGGGTGTGTCTCACAAGAGTCTCTGGGGCGTGTCTCACAGGAGTCTCTGGGGGGTGTCTCACAGGAGTCTCTGGGATGTGCCTCACAGAAGTATCTGAGGTCGTGTCTCACAAGAGTCTCTGGGGGGTGTCTCACAGGAATCTTAGGGGTGTGCCTCACAGGAGTCTCTGGGGGCATGTCTCACAAGAGTCTCTGGGGCGTGTCTCACAGGAACCTTAGGGGGGGTTTCAGAGGAGTCTCTGGGGGCGTGTGTCACAGGAGTCTCTGGGGGCGTGTGTCCCAGGAGTCTCTGAGGGCGTGTCACACAGGAGTCTTTGGGGGTGTGTGTCACAGGAGTCTCTGAGGGCGTGTCTCACAGGAGTCTCTGAGGGCGTGTCTCACAGGAGTCTCTGGGGGGTGTCTCACAGGAGTCTCTGGGGGCGTGTCTCACAGGAGTCTCTGGGGGCGTGTCTCACCGGAATCTCTGGGGGAGTGTCACACAGGAGTCTCTGAGGGCATGTCACACAGGAGTCTCTGAGGGCGTGTCTCACAGGAGTCTCTGGGGGCTTGTCTCACAGGAGTCTCTGGGGGGTGTCTCCCAGGAGTCTCTGGGGGCGTGTCTCACAGGAGTCTCTGGGGGGTGTCTCACTGGAGTCTCTGGGGGGTGTCACACAGGAGTCTCTGGGGAGTGTCACACAGGAGTCTCTGGGGGGTGTCTCACTGGAGTCTCTGGGGGGTGTCTCACTGGAGTCTCTGGGGGCGTGTCTCACAGGAGTCTCTGGGGGCGTGTCTCACAGGAGTCTCTGGGGGCGTGTCTCACAGGAGTCTCTGGGGGCGTGTCACACAGGAGTCTCTGGGGGGTGTCTTACAGGAGTCTCTGGGGGTGTCACACAGGAGTCTCTAGGAGGTGTCTCACAGGAGTCTCTGGGGGGTGTCTCACTGGAGTCTCTGGGGGAGTGTCACACAGCAGTCTCTGGGGGGTGTCTCACAGGAGTCTCTGGGGAGTGTCTCACAGGAGTCTCTGAGGGCGTGTCTCACAGGAGTCTCTGGGGGCGTGTCTCCCAGGAGTCTCTGGGGGCGTGTCTCCCAGGAGTCTCTGGGGGCGTGTCTCCCAGGAGTCTCTGGGGGAGTGTCAAACAGGAGTCTCTGGGGGCGTGTATCACAGGTGTCTCTGGGGGGTGTCACACAGGAGTCTCTGGGGGCGTGTCTCACAGGAGTCTCTGGGGCATCTCTCTCAGGAGTCTCTGGGGGCGTGTCTCACAGGAGTCTGGGGGCGTGTCACACAGGAGTCTCTGGGGGGTGTCACACAGGAGTCTCTGGGGGTGTGTCTCACAGGAGTCTCTGGGGGCGTGTATCACAGGTGTCTCTGGGGGGTGTCACACAGGAGTCTCTGGGGGTGTGTCTCACAGGAGTCTCTTGGGGCGTGTCTCACTGGAGTCTCTGGGGGCGTGTATCACAGGTGTCTCTGGGGGAGTGTCACACAGGAGTCTCTGGGGGGTGTCACACAGGAGTCTCTGGGGGTGTGTCACACAGGAGTCTCTGGGGGTGTGTCACACAGGAGTCTCTGGGGGTGTGTCACACAGGAGTCTCTGAAGGCGTGTCTGACAGGAGTCTCTGAGGCGTGTCTCACAGGAATCTTAGAGGGGTGTCTCACAGGAGTCTCTGGGGGCGTGTCTCCCAGGAGTCTCTGGGGGCGTGTCTCACAGGAGTCTCTGGGGGCGTGTCTCACAGGAGTATCTGGGAGGTGTCTCACAGGAGTCTCTGGGGTGTGCCTCACAGGAGTCTCTGGGGGCGTGTGTCACAGGAGTCTCTGAGGGCGTGTCTCCCAGGAGTCTCTTGGGGCATCTCACAGGAGTCTCTGGGGGCGTGTCACACAGGAGTCTCTGAGGGCGTGTCTCACAGGAGTCTCTGAGGGCGTGTCACACAGGAGTCTCTGGGGGCGTGTCACACAGGAGTCTCTGGGGGCGTGTCTCACAGGAGTCTCTGGGGTGTGTCTCACAAGAGTCTTTGGGTCATGTCTCACAGGAATCTTAGGGGTGTGCCTCACAGGAGTTTCTGGGGGTGTGTCTCACAAGAGTCTCTGGGGCGTGTCTCACAGGAATCTTAGGGGGGTGTCTCAGAGGAGTCTCTGGGGTGTGCCTCACAGGAGTCTCTGGGGGCGTGTGTCACAGGAGTCTCTGAGGGCATGTCACACAGGAGTCTCTGGGGGTGTGTCACACAGGAGTCTCTGGGGGTGTGTCACACAGGAGTCTCTGGGGGCGTGTGTCACAGGAGTCTCTGGGGGCCTGTCTCACAGGAGTCTCTGAGGGCGTGTCACACTGGAGTCACTGGGGGCGTGTCACACAGGAGTCACTGGGGGCGTGTCACACAGGAGTCTCTGGGGCGGGTCTCACAGGAGTCTTTGGGGCGCGGGTCTTTGTGTCTTTAGGCTGCACAACATGATTACCCCTTGGTGTTGAGGACAAAATTTTCATTACATGAAAAGGCCCATACCTCTTTAATCATATGGTGAATTTAAGAAAAAACAAAACAAAATCAAAGACTGTTTAGGAAACACCAAATCCAATGTAGTCCACAAAAGCAAATCTTAAAGACATAAAAAGAGAGAAATAAAGAAATAAAAATAAGAGACAGTCCCTTGTCTACCAATTTATTATGAAAAAAAAAAACCACAGCTTTGACGTAGTCCATGGTGTACATATATTTTCCGACAAATCTGTGAAGAGCTCTGCCAGCTGGTATTTTTAGGTTTGAAGGGCTCAATAACCATGGACTTTCACAGCCTGATTATAGCAGCCCCCAGCTGTCTGCTTTACCTTAGCTGGTTATCAAAAATAGGGGGGACCCCATGTTCCTCTGGGGATGATGGATGGGGGCAGCATGGATGGTGGAGCCCTCCACGAGCAGGGCTTCTCCCCAGGGGTAGGTGAAGGGTTAACGTTGAGGCGCACGGCAATGAAGCAGTCCAGACAAAGAGGGCAGTTTGATGGTTTTTACTCACGGGATTCACGCCCTGTGGACGTACTGGATCCCATGTGTCACCGTGTGTCTGCTGGCTGTGCCTGCCAACCTGGTGCCACTCTCCCCCTATGCATTCTGGTGTATGTGGGTCTTCCCTGGCGTGGAGCACTTGGAGGTCCTCCTGGTATCTGGGTCCTGCCGCAGGCAGCTTGCACTATTTAACCCTTTCACGACCGGCCGATTTTTCGCTTTCCGTTTTTTTTTTTCGCCATTCTTTTTCTGAGAGACGTAACTTTTTTATTTTTCAGTCAATATGGTCATGTGAGGGCTCATTTTTTGCGGAACGAGCTGTACTTTTAAATGAAACCATCAGTTTTACCATATTGTGTACTAGAAAATGGCAAAAAAATTCCAAATGCTGAAAAATTGCAAAAAAAGTGCGATAGCACTATGGTTTTTGAGATATTTTATTCACTGTGTTCACTATATGGTAAAACTGATGTGTGGGTGTGATGCCTCAGGTCAGTGCGAGTTCGTAGACACCAAACATGTATAGGTTTACTTTTATATAAGGGGTTAAAAAAAAATCGGAAGTTTGTCCGAAAAAAGTGGCGCACGTTTTACGCCATATTCCGTGACCCGTAGCGTTCTCATTTTTCGGGATCTTAGGCTCAATGACGGCTTATTTTTTGCGTCTCGAGCTGACGTTTTTAACGGTACCATTTTTGCGCAGATGCTACGTTTTGATCGCCTCTTATTGCATTTTGCGCAAAAGTTGTGGCGACAAAAAAACGTCGTTTTGGCGTTTGGAATTTTTTTGCCGCTACGCCGTTTACTGATCAGATTAATTGATTTTATATTTTGATAGATCGGGCGTTTCTGAACGCGGCGATACCAAATGTGTGTATATTTTTTATTTTTTTAACCCTTTAATTTTTAATGGGGCGAATGGGGGGTGATTTGAACTTTTAGGTTTTTTTGTTTTTTTTTAATTTTTTAAAACTTATTTTTTTACTTTTTTTTTTTTTTTACTAGTCCCCCTAGGGGGCTATTGCGATCAGCATTCCGATCGCTCTGCAGTATCTGCTGATCACAGCTGGAAGGCTGTAAACAGCAGATACGCTCTCTTTCTCTTTTGCTGTGCCCCGGGCACAGCGAAAGTGAAACCAATTCATGTGTAGTACAGGAGTCATCACATGACCCTGTACTACCATGACAACTATCGGGAGTCACGTGATCGGTAAGTAAAACTTTACCGCGATTGCGCTTATAATGGCGCTGTCATGTATTGACAGCGCCATTATAAGGGGTTAATCGGCACGAGCAGATAACGATTCTGCTCGTGCCTAGCAGGCACACATCTCAGCTGTGAAAATCAGCTGAGATGTGTGCCGATCGCGGCATGCTGCCGCCGGAGGACCGCGGGCAGTAAGATTATGTCATTTAGGACGTAATTTTACGGCCCGCGGTCGTTAAGGGGTTAAGCGAATATGTCCCAATCCCCTCTATGCTGCTGATGCCTCGGACGTTAGTGGTGGCAGATGAGTCCTGGAAACCCACCCGCCTGGCAGAGTTAACAGAGGGCTTGAAGTCCTGATCTGTTCTGGGATCTGCAACCTGTGCGTGCAAAGTACTGTGAGCCCTGGATGTCCACCCCACAGGATCCCTCTGTCCTTGGAGTTTGCTCTCTCGCTCTGCAGCTACTTTCCTCCTCTGAGTGGCTGTTCTTTCTACTCAGGTATTTGCAGAGTCTTTCCTTTTTTCTATGTGTCTCAAGAGTCTCTGGTCTGTCTTGATACCTTACTTACAACTCCTCTCCTCAGCTCCTTTCACTTCCACACCCTACTGCAGACTGCTCACTAACACTTCCGAGGTCACTCTCTCCTCCCCCAGGTCTGGTCTCTTCCTCCCAGTTGGGTGTCTGTTATTTCACAGTGCCCAGCCCTGTCGTCTGGCTTCCAAATTGTCAATGTGTGCACATACCCTAATGCTCTGACAACATTTTTCCCAGCAGTGACCTGGCAGTCAGAGATGCATCCATTCGTCCATACTGTTCTCATTTCATTTAAGCACTGTTTCCATCTATTTCAGCAATTTTAATCCCCCAAGCCTTCGTATCTTCTGTATCCCATTGACTTCCATTATAGTCGGTATTCGAGTCGAGCCCATCTGAGCGTCTGACCTTCTTGATTTGAGTCCTGAGCACTCAAGCACTTAAGTGCTCACTCATTACTAACTAGTATATATTTTTTCTCCAAGTGTGTTATGTAGCTCCTGTATGGTTATGCAATTCAGCATTGCATGTTCCAGTTTTTAGGCATTGTGTAGAATAATTATTGTGGATATATTATGGTAGTATCAACCTCCATTTCCCTTCTTCCAAAGTAGGAAACGATAGAAAAGTAGCTCCCCAAAAGTTATATCCAGGGGTCCCCACTGAGCCTAATGTCTGTTCTGCACATTTTAACTCTAATTGTGTCCCTATGACAGATGCACTCTCATTACACCCAACGTGCTACGAGTGGAGAGTGAAGAAGCCATTATCGTAGATGGACACAACAAAGCTTTCGAGGCGGATGTCGAGATTCAAGATTTTCCTAAGAGAATTTCAAGTTTAGCAAAACAGAAGATCTCTCTGAATAGTGACAACAAATTCCTGGGCACGGCTACAGTCAAGGTAATGTGATGGCATAAGACAACCGGCTCCAATACATAACATACATTTGATGTCAATCCTTCATCAGGCACTTTATACCTTGTCATTTTTGTCTTCATTTTCTTGATAGATTCCATATAAAGATTTAGCTAAAGACCCAAAAACTAAACAATATGTCTATGTGTCGGTGAAATCTCAATTTTGCAATATGGAAAAAGTCGTTCTGCTTGGTTACCAAAGTGGATATATCTTCCTCCAAACCGATAAGACGATCTACACGCCCTCGTCTACAGGTAATAGCACTGCATTGAGATGAATCCAAGGCAAACATTGTGTATTCAATGAGCTACTGAATTTTTCGGTTTATAAGACGTCTTGGATTATAAGACGCACCCCAAATTTAAAGGAGGAAAATAGGAATAAATGATTTTTAATGTTAAAATGAGGGTCCGTTTTATAATCCTAGTGTGTCTTAATCCTAATGCTTACCAGGGGGGAGCGGTGGTGGTGGAGCAGCTCAGTAAGGGCACAGGAAGCAGGCTCAGCAACGCTGTGGGCTCAGAGGAACGGGTGCTGCATTCTCAGGAGCGTCAGTGGATGGAGGCTCAATGATACTGCAGGCTCGCGGGGTGTCGCAGCAGTGGGCGTCATTGCTCTGCCAGCGAGTTGCGAGGGCGTCACTGCAGTGGAGCAACTCACGAGGGCCACAGGATGGGGTGTCGGGTTGTCTCTGTGGCAGACAAGTGCCTGATTTGACTGTGGACTATATTGAATCGCCTGTGGTTAACGCCATGGACGTCAAGAAAAATGACCGCGGATGTGGTGCATGCTCAGAAAGGCCTCCGTGGCCATTTTCTTGACATTCAGCCCATCAATCTGCACACACGCTGATTCTGCATCCATTTTCTTGAAGTTCATCCCATCATTCTGTGCACACGCTGCCTCTGCAGCCATTTTCTTGACGTTCATAGCGTCAACCACGGACGATTCCATAAAGCACGTAGTCAGATCAGGCACCTGTCGCAACAACAATGCTGTGACACCCTCAGTATCGCTAACCCTGCCTCATATGACCCCACTTCCCCACAGCTGCCCCGGTAAGCCATATCCGCATTGGAAGACGCACCCCCATTTTACTCCCAGTTTTGGTGGAAAAAAAAAGTGTGTCTTACAATCTGGAAAATATGGTATTTGGCATAATTTGTGTAAAAAAATAGTTTTTTAAGCTTCACAGGAAGAGGTCATTGCTTATTGGAATGAGGTAAGGTTCCATGCTCTACTAACATGCATCAAAAAGTTTGCCAAAATTGTGGAACACATTTCTGGCACAAAGTAAGACAACTAATAAATGGCAGAAAATTAAATTAGACAGTCTTAAAATTAGACAGATTTAGCAAACACCATGAATCTATTTGATGAATTTGGCACAATTAATGATGCCTAGTCTAAGGGGCACTTTGCACACTACGACATCGCAGGTGCGATGTTGGTGGGGGCATGTCGAAAGTGACGCACATCCGGCGTCGCTCTCGACATCGTAGTGTGTAAATCCTAGATGATACAATTAACGAGCGCAAAAGCGTCGTAATCGTATCATCGGTGTAGTGTCGGGGAATTCCATAATTAGGCTGCTGCGACGGTACGATGTTGTCCCTCGCTCCTGCGGCAGCACACATCGCTGTGTGTGAAGCCGTAGGAGCGAGGAACATCACCTTACCTGCTTCCCGCAGCTCATGCCGACTATGCTGAAGGAAGGAGGTGGGCGGGATGTTTAAGTCCCACTCAGCTCCGCCCCTCCATTGCTATAGGCCGCCTGCCGTGTGACGTTGCTATGACGCCGCACGACCCGCCCCCTTAGGAAGGAGGTGGGTCGCCGGCCAGAACGACGTCGCAGGGCAGGTGAGTGCATGTGAAGCTGCCGTAGCGACAATCTTCGCTACGGCAACGATCACAAGATATCGCACCTACGACGTGGTCGGGGACTATCACTGCAGCGTTGGTAACACATTGTTACCGATGTCGCAGCGTGCAAAGCCCGCGTAAGTTTGCACTAAGAATGAGATAAGGTTGATATACAGTATATGCCCCATAGTTGTTTTGCTAAATGAGTCTTGGTTGGCCATCATGGTTATCCTCCATGAAGAGAGATTAGCGTGGTTACATTGTTACATAGGTTGAAAAAAAGACCTCGGTCCATCTAGTTCAACCTTCCTCCACCAATTCTACATTTTGTCACTAAATCTTGTTAATTACTTTACATTTATCAACATTAACTCTCCTTTGCCAAGTGTCTGCCCATTCTGACATCTTATCCAGATCATTTTGTAATATTGCAAAATGTTTAAAAACTGGTTTAAAAACCAAAAAAGAAAAAAATTGACTTGCAAAACCATCCCTGATGCATCTTCATATCGACGCCCTTATTCCTTGCCGATGTCCTCACTTTCTGGTCTTCGTAGCTGCAGCCAATGACTAGCCACAGAAGTGATGTATTACTTACCTGCATTGGTCATTCACTGTCAATGCTAGAAAAGAAAACAAGATGGCCCCTTGGCTCCCATAAATTTATTTTTTCTGTATTTATTCCACAGTTCTCTACCGCATCTTCTCTATGAACTACAAGATGTCTCCAGTCAATAAGGCTGTGATCATCGAGTTTCTGGTAAGACAACTGAATTCTTTTTCCCATTTGTGGTCACAAAGAAATCCAAGCTAAGAAACTAAAACTGCCACACAGAATCTAAATAATAGTATTGTCACAACACTAGTGTGCCAACAAATCCAGACCAAATGTAATGGAAATTACATGCGTGGCGCACCTGCGGCTTCAGGTGCCACAGGATGCTGCACCTCACTTAAAGTGCAGTACTCATCTCGGATACGGAGGAGGTCACTGCTGGTAACAAGCACAACCAACACATAACACGGGGTTCTCTTTCACTGGGACCGGGCTAGGGTAGGTGCTGTGGTGGTCATCACGAGGTATGGGACCTCATGCCCACTAGTCAGGGCTTCCACAGGGTAAGTGAGGAGTCATCCTACACACAATAGGCAGTCAGCACCAGACAATGTCTGTGTGAGGTCGCTCTTAGGAAAAGCAGGCAGACAATGAACAGTTTGGGGCACGTGGTCTGGAGCCTTAGGCTCAACCCGGGTTCTTAGAAAAAGAAGGGGGATCCTAGGGAGTGTAGCAGGCACCCGTGACCCATTCCAGGGCCTAGGAGCTGGAGTAGTCGGAGATTGTCGAAAGGAAACCACCTTTAGGGACCGTCGGTCATGACCTCTGAAGTATACAGGATCGGCTGGAACCCATCGCATCGGGGATCAGCACATCCAGCGGCAGTTTGTTACCTGTCAGTAAAGGGGACCTTGAACTGCACCGCATGTGTCATCCTGTTACTGCCGGCACCCTCACCATCGCGCCACCAGCACTAACCGCGTCTGAGAGACTATCACCTTCATCATCCTCCCTGGGGCCTAGCTCTTCCCGTGGAGAGCTGAACCAACTGTGCTGTGTAGTCATCCGCCCCAGGAGAGAGAAGCGATCCAGCAGTGGTGGTTAACCTTGGCCGCACACCATGGGAGGCATCACGAACTACTACCCCCATCGTCGCCAGTCCCCTGCCTTTTATTGACACCCGGGGTCTCGGAACCGGGCAAGGCCACCACACGACCCAGCAGCAGAAGTACCGTGGCCCAGCGACGAGTAGCACCCGACATCGTGGGCGCGTCACATGAATACTGTATTGTATTATGATTGTCCCAAAATAATGTAAGAATTGTGAAGTTGTACATCAGTTCACACACTGTTCAATGGGGTACTCACTCACTTCCAGCACTTCAGAGGTGGCAACAGGAGCACTTTTTATTTAAAAGACAGCAGGTTTATTACTCATAAACTGCTCCAGCAGCGCAGAAACAAAACAGGCTTTTCAGCATAAAGTCCCAAACACAAAACGTCCATACAGGTCTCTTTGCAGGGTTTGCCCGCACAGGATCTCTCACCAGGATCCCACAGGAGAAGTTCCCATCTGCCACAGACTGTCGGTCTAGAACACTTCACACATAGGCTGCTCTAGACACACACTGCCTCCTAGCAAGTCTCTCAACACAGGCTGACATCCCTCAGCTGTGTTCATCCAGAGGCTCCTACCGCTCAGAGATTAGCAACCTCTCTCCTCTCAGAGGCTGCTTCTCCTGCAGTGTTGCTCCTCACACTGCTCACAGACTCCACACCATCTGCCATGTGCCAAGCAATAGACTCCATTAAAGAACCATGTGACCTCTTAGACACATGTCTAACACATCCAAAGGCAGGGTATGTAGGTGGCCAGACCAAATGAACTATAATACAAACAAGTGGCACTACAAGTACCATGATGGACCTTCAGGCTTCCACCACTTCTGTGGTACATATCGGCCATTAGCAATGTAGCCGGTAGCCATCTCGCAGAATCTAGAATTCATAGCACCACCAATAAAGTTCAGAACATGTCCTATTACGAGTCTCATGTAAATATTTTTCACCAATAACATATCTTACAAAGCATGGCAATGACCAAGTAATAATGTAAAAAAATAACATATTTTATTAACAAGAATACTAATAAAAACATAAATAAACTTTTTACAAAAGTAATAAAAACATATATAATTATTACACAAAATCAACACAACGTAAAGAAAAAGAAAACTGAAATGACAGATGAAATTGAATTGACGAGGGACAAGCATCCCGAAACATCGTGTCTGAAAATTGAGGTTCTGCTCTAATATAAATCCTAAGTCATATGACAAGTCTCGTTAAAAGGCCACTTTTGACTTTTAGGATTGCTACTTCCAATAGGTGGCGATAGAGTTTGTCTCCTTCCTCCCTGAAGAAACAATTCGAGATCGTTACTACATCACAGTTGTTAAATCGTTGGTGAGATCGTTGGTGAGATGTCACACAGTCATTTTCCCAATGACTTTAGTAATGATGCAGCGACCTGTATAACGATCTCGTTGGTGGTTGGGAGCCGGTCACACAGCAGCTATGTAACGATTCCGACCTCGAATAGGGGCGTAGTGTTTGATGCTGTAAGCCATGTAGGCATGCATATGCGTCGCCTTTTCCACACCCCTCCGCTCCGATTGGTGGCCAATACTGCGTTCTGATTGGGCGGCCAGCCTAGAAGGCAACTTTGTATCGCTTCATCCTTTGTCCTTGCTTTGAGGATAGAACCTGCGACTCCACCCGGATTCATTCGTACTTTGTTCCCGGTTAGTTGCTTGCTTTTCTGGTCGAAGCTGCATCTGCACCCGGATTCATCCCTCCATCGTTCCCAATTGGGAACAAAGTTCGAATGAATCCAGGTGTAGTCGCAGGTTCTATCCTCAAAGCAAGGCTCAAAAAGGAACAAAGCATGAAGCGATACCCAATCAGAACACAGTACTGTTCTCAGCTCCAGCCAATCGTGCAGAGGGGGGCGCAGAAAAGGTGACGCAACTACACACCTACGTGTCACACTTTAAGTTCTCATCTAGGTCGTTAACGAGATCGTTGGTATAGGTGTCAAACATACAGATCCATCCGGCCCAGCAGGACTCCAACGAGCCAAAAATGGCCCAGGACATTTAGCAACGACCAACGATCTCACAGCAGGGGGCGGATCATTGGTACCTGTCAAACATAACGAGATCGCTGGTGAAGTCGTTGCTTCGTCACAGAAACTGTGACGTAGCAACGATGTCATTAGCGATCTCGTTATGTGTGAAGTGGCCTTAACACTTGATCATTAGAATCTTCCCAGACCACTTCTGGTGCCACATTCTTAAAACCTCTTCACAGAACCCTTTACGAAACCTAACTGACTAAGTTTGGCCCCATAATGACAGTACAGTAACTTCTATTATTAGCAAATTAGTTAATCACTTAACATATGAGCCTAATTGTCCCACATTATATTACTTTTACGTCACATTCTTTTCTTTCTTTTGTATAGACGCCTGAAAACATAATTGTTAAGAAAGATACAGTGAAAACTGAAGGAGAATCTGGTATAATTTCCTTATCCTACAAACTACCGGAACTTGTAAGGTAAATATCACATTTCTTTCTCAGACTTGTAATTTGAGATATCAAAGATTGTTATAGGAACATTTCCTATCAATTTACAATAGAAAGTAAAGGATAGGAACAACAATTGAGCTATTAACCCCTTCACGACATTTGACGGATCTATCCGTAATGGAGCGTGTCACGTTAAGCCCCACCCCCTGCCGCGGGCAGGCGTCGGCGATCAGCACACATATCAGCTGTTTTCAACAGCTGACATGTGTGCCTGCATGTTGCGAGTGGAATCGCTTCCACTCGCAACATTTAACCCCTTAAATCTCGCTGCCAAAGTCTGGCAGCGAGATCTATATGCGCGCGGCCATGATTTTTACTTACCGCCGCCCCCACCGGAAGTCACGTGCGTGATCATGTGACTTTCGGTGGTTGCCATGGTAGCACAGGGTCATGTGATGACGCCTGCAGCTATGACGTTTCACTTTTGTTTTCACCCGGCCCGGAGCCGAATGAAACAGGAAGTGATTATATCTGCTGTTTACAGCTGTGTAGCTGTGATCAGCAGATAGATCAGAGCAATCGGATTGCTGATCGCTATAGCCCCCTAGGGGGACTAGTAAAATAAAAAAAAAAGTAAAAAAAAAAGTTTTTAAAAAAAACCCCACAAAAAACCCTAAAAGTTCAAATCCCCCCCTTTCACCCCATTGAAGATTAAAGGGTTAAAAAAAATATATATATACACATATTTGGTATCGCCGCGTTCAGAAATGCCCGATCTATCAAAATATAAAATTAATTAATCTGATTGGTAAACGGCGTAGTGGCAAAAAAATTCCAAACGCCAAAATTACGTTTTTTGGTCGCCGCATGTTTTACGCAAAATGCATTAACAGGCGATCAAAATGTAGCATCTGCGCAAAAATGGTACCATTAAAAATATCAGCTTGAGACGCAAAAAATAAGCTGTCATTGAGCCATAGATCCAGAAAAATGAGAACACTACGTGTTTCGGAAAATGGCGCAAAAATGTGCGCCACTTTTATTGGACAAATTTGTGAATTTTTTTAACCCCTTAGATACAAGTAAACCTATACATGATTGGTGTCTACAATTTTGCACCGACCTAAGGCATCACATACATACATCAGTTGTACCATATAGTGAACACAGTGAATAAAACATCACAAAAACTATTGTGCGATCACACTTTTTTTGCAGTTTTTCCACACTTGGAATTTTTTTGCTGTTTTCCAGTACACTAGATGGTAAAACCTATGGTTTCATTTAAAAGAACAACTCGTCCCGCAAAAAACAAGCCCTCATATGGCAAGATTGACAGAAAAATAAAATAGTTACGGCTCTCGGAAGAAGGGGAGCAAAAAACAAAAAAAACGCAAAAACGGAAAGTGCCCGGGGACTGAAGGGGTTAACTCCAGTATAATGAGTAGAGATGAGAGAATCAATCTGATGCAAATCAAATTTGTGTTAAGATGTTAAGAAATTCTTGAACCCGAAGAATTAAGACAATTTTTGATTTGCTCAGTATAAATCATCTAAAATGGACAGACAATGTAGAATATTTATTCAGCAGATAAAGGATCACTTGACCTCGGGCAAGGATAGTGTGGCTTTCTGATAATGTTTTGCAGATATAACATCACATTATATAGTCAAGGTCAATTAGTTAGATCTAACAGGCAATATAAAAGCAGAAGCAGGAAATGCAGCTGCCAATTTGAGGCGAATCTGGATAGTGAGAGAACGTCACAGCTCAGCAACAGATATAGCAAGAGGAAGTCATAAACACTAAAGACACTGTACAGATAGTTATGTAAATACTAGAAACAGACCCGATGCTATTGCATCGGGAGTGCGGTGAAATGAACATCTGTCTATGCTTAGTGGGGAGTCCAGGAGCAGTGATATGCACTGAAATGTACAGGTGGGTATGTGGGCCTGTTAGGAGAAGTGAGGAAGCTTTCTTGTGTGTAAAGCATGCACTCCAGTAAGTGACACTGCTGTTAGATTCCTGAGTGACCTTAGGCAACCTTAGTGATGTTTGCGGGCTGACTCAGGAACTCTTGCGGTACTTGCGATCTCCTGCGAGACTTCATAAGTGAGAGCGGTGACAGCAGTGAGGGTATCTGAGGTCATAATAGCAATAACCTTAATTAAAGTCCCCCTAGGCAAGAGAGCAGTAAATAGCAAATGGGGTCATACAACAAGAGATAAAAAACTCCTAAAACGTAACATTTATTTGATATACATTAAAAAGTGGACTGCCACCATAAAAGAATAAAAAGTGTTATCATGGGCTGAAAAACAGAAAATAACAGCCTCAGACAGAGACACTCAGGCACAAAATGCAGGGGGTATGAAAAAACAAGTCACACACATACCTGCATTATTAATCACAGCAAAGATGGTTGCCACGTCGGAACAGTATATACCATATACCGACTGCAACCATATAAATAAAGAAAAAAACGGTCTTACCGTATTTCCAAGGGCATAAGATGATAGAGCTCAAACACAGGTGACCTCACACAGGTCCTACAAATGGGGCACATGCAGCTTGGCGTTCTTCCTTGCTGGACGTATATCGGTCCGTCCATGGGGCAATTTCACTGTCTATCAGTCCTGGTATTATTACTGGTATGATGAATAGTACCCTATGAAGACTCCCCTGATGATCACTTTTTGAAACGCGTCGGGAGGTACACTATTTTGGTTTGAGCCAACGAAAGGTATCTTTGTAGGACCTGTGTGAGGTCACCTGTGTTTGAGCTCTATCATCTTATGCCCTTGGAAATACGGTAAGACCGTTTTCTTCTTTATTTGCATGGTTGCAGTCGGTATATGGTATATACTGTTCCGACGTGGCAACCATCTTTGCTGTGATTAATAATGCAGGTATGTGTGTGACTTGTCTCTTCATACCCCCTGCATTTTGTGCCTGAGTGTCTCTGTCTGAGGCTGTTATTTTCTGTTTTTCAGCCCATGATAACACTTTTTATTCTTTTATGGTGGCAGTCCACTTTTTAATGTATATCAAATAAATGTTACGTTTTAGGAGTTTTTTATCTCTTGTTGTATGACCCCATTTGCTATTTACTGGTATCTGAGGTCAGACTCCAAGGCTTCCATGATCACTTTGTCCCGACAACACCAACACCTCATTATACCTGGATGTGGTATGGGTAGCACCATTCTAGACTGGGAACAGAATTGTGCTTACTCAGCCCACTATTTGGGTTCCGCCTGCACTGTTGTCCCTGGTCACTATGGCTATGATGTGAGCGCGAACTGCGGCTGCGCAACTGACAGTGCCACAGTGCATTGTGGGATACGGTTACATCCGCAACTGTCAATTATGTATGTAGATAATGTTTTACCAGGTTTTTGCTCGCTCATCTTAAGGCCTGCGCCACACATCCGTGCCTCCGGCACGTGTTTGTCATTTTTTACACGTACCGGCGGCACGGAGACATGTACAGCAATGCTACCCTATGGTAGCAGGCACACACATGTAAAACCACACGGAACGTGTGTCCGTGTGCGTTTGTACGTGTGTGCGATTTTCAAAGCGCTGACATGTCAGTGTTTTCTCCGGCAGCACGGGTGTTACACGGCCCGCACCCGTACCACACGGGTGTAGTGTGGATGCGGTCCCGTGTGACACGCGCCGGAGTAAACACACATGTCAGGGAAAAAAATAAAAAACATTAACTCACCTTCTCCAGCCCTCCTGTCTCTGCCGCTGCTGCCTCTTGCTGCCGACCGCCGCTCATTATTCTCATTGAATATTCACTTCACTGCCTGGCAGCAGCAGCAGCGGGGAGACGGGAGGGCTGGAGACCGAGGATCAGCACCACAGACAGCAGCGCGGACATCAGGAAGGACCAGGTGAGTATGATAATTACTGATTCTACGTGTGCTATCGCGGATAGCACACGTAGAACACACGTGTCCCGCACGTACCCGAGCCACGTACTTACCTGCACGCAACACGCAGGGAAAATACGTGTCTCTCGGCACGTGCGTGAAATTCACGTGAGTGTGGCAGAGGCCTAAGACAGCATAATGTATAGATAGAGACACTGATTCGTGTCTTACTTATTGTGCTGTTTAGTGTAGTCTTGTTAAAATCACTACTTTATCAGAGGGGTATTATCACTAAAGGACTTTAAAACCTACTGCCAGGTAGTCACGCATATCCATGAGTGCTATATTATGCTGCCCCCACCACTGATTAGCAACTTACTGCACATGCACAGTATACGCAGAACTCTGCCAATCAGTGGTGAGTAAGGGGTACTTTATACGTTGCGACATCGCTACTGAAATATCGTCGGGGTCACGGTTGTTGTGACACACATCCGGCCCCGGTAACGACATCGCAATTTGTAAATCCTAGGAGCAATGATGAATTGGCGCAAAACAGTCAAAAACCGTTGATCTGTGTCACGTCGTTCATTTCCATAATGTTGTTGCTGCTGCCGGTACGATGTCGTTTGTCGTTCCTGCGGCGTCACACATTGCTGTGTGTGCCGCAGGAACGACAAACATCTCCTTACCTGCGTCCACCGGCAATGCGGAAGGAAGGAGGTGGGCGGGATGTTATGTCCCACTCATCTCCGCCCCTCCGCTTCTATTGGCCGGCCGCTTAGTGACGTTGCGGTGACGTCGCTGTGACACCGAACGCACCTCCCCCTTGAAGGAGGGATTGTTCGGCAGTCACCGCGACGTCGCCGACCAGGTAAGTGCGTGTGAAGCTGCCATAGTGATAATGTTCGCTACGGCAGCAATCACAAGAAATCGCATGTGCGACGGGGCCGGGTGCTATCGCGCTGGACATTGCTAGATGTCGCAGTGTGTAAAGTACCCCTAATACAGAGCTCTCCATTTAGAGAACTGCTAGATCTGCAGTAGAGAAAACTGTGCTTTTATCAAAATAACAGCAAGCAGCTCAATAAGGGATACATTGCTGGAATCAGAGTCTCTGCCCTTACATCATGCTGCTCTCAGATATGGTAGCAAACGTCTAGCGACAGATTCCCTTTAAGAAAATCCGTATAGTGTGTGAGAAAAAGAGAATTGAGTTGTAAAGGTCCTTTCAGGGCAATTGGAGACTTCAGGGTATTTTTTGATTCTTAGTGAATTGAATTTTCTAAGAAAATTCCGTAAAGCTCAGAACTTCAAATTTTACAAGAGTCACTTATCTCTACTAATCATATTGTAGAACCTTGAAAACACATCCGGTAATACATTAACGACTGACTATGCTACATTTATTCCATGATGGTTAATTAGTAGGGATGATCGAATACCTCAAATATTCGGCAACGCCCATATTCGACGAATAGGTCGCCGCTATTCGACTATTTGCGAATATTCGATGCGCAATGTAAGTCTATGGGAATCCCGAATAACAACTATTCGGGCTTCCCATAGACTTACATTGCGCATCGAATATTCGCATAGCGGCAACCTATTCGTCGAATATTCGCAAAGTTGAATATTTGTGATATTCGATCATCCCTATTAATTAGCTGTGATATAATGCCATATTAATCTACCTCTCCAGTGTGGGTGTATGGACCATATCGGCAAAATACGAAGACTCTCCGCTGCAGAATTACACCACAAACTTCGAGGTGAAAGAATATGGTAAGAGATAGACAAAAGTAGAATAGCAGTTTACAGTGCGTCCTTCAAGTATTACTATTAATTTCTAATGTGCTTCCCTATAGTCCTACCAACATTTGAGATTCAGCTGATTCCAGACCAGAAATTCTTATATGTTGATGATCCTGAATTTATAGTGAACATTGCGGCAAAGTAAGTTCAGTATGGATGAAACGTGAGCATTAGATTGGAAAACAAAATGCAAACTTAAAAAGACAACACAAAACTTATGGTAGGAATATATGTCCAGTATATATATTTTTTTTTTGATATATATATATATATATATATATATATATATATATATATATATATATATATATATATATATCAAAAAAATAAAGAGAACACTTAAACAACACAATGGAATTTTAGTGTTCCCTTAATTTTTTGAGCAGTATTTACAATCACATTTTTTTTTTTTGCACCAACACCCCATTTGACTCAGGGAGCATCATACACTATGTTTTGAGGGTTAAATTTAATCCTGCACTTTACAGTTATTCACCAAAAAACCTTCTTACATTCATTAAAGTCATTGGAACTGGGAGCTACAGGTCATTAATAGCAGCTGTGATTGGTTGCTATAGGCAACGAGGGACATTCTTAATATAAGAAGCTTATGTGTGAGGTAATATGGTAGAGAGATGGATAGAGATATACAGACAGAAAGACAGAGCTAGAGAGATACAGACAGAGGCAGACAGGGAGAGAGACAGACATAGAGACAGAGAGACGGGCAGAAACAGACAAAGAGAGAAAGAGACAGAGAGAGATGGATAGACAGAGAGAGAAACATACAGAGAGAGGTAGACAGAGAGACAGACAGAAAGGCAGACATAGAGACAGAGAGAGAAACAGAGAGAGAAACAGAGAGAGAAACAGAGCGAGACAGAGAGTGAGCGAAGACAGAGACAGAGAGAGAGACAAAGAGATAGACAGAGAGAGAGAGACAGAGAGGCAGACAGAGAGAGAGACAGAGAGAGACAGACAGAGACAGAGAGGCAGACAGGGAAAGAGACAGAGAGAAAGACAGAGAGAGAGACAGAGAGAGAGAGACAGAGAGGCAGACAGAGAGACAGGCAGAGACAAAGACAGACAGAGACAGAGAGGCAGACAGGGAAAGAGACAGAGAGAAAGACAGACAAAGAGACAGAGGGAGAGATAGACAGAGCGACAAATAGAGAGAGAGACTGATAGAGAGACGGATAGAGAGACAGATAGAGAGACAGAGAAAGACAGGGAGACGGATAGAGATAGACAGACAGAGAGGGAGATAGACAGAGAGACATTTAGTTACTATCCCAGGCGACGCCGAGTTCTGCAGCTAGTCTTCTAATATAATACAATTTCTCAAAAAAAAATCTAAGAATAAAAGTTGCCCAAATCAGAAATAGTTTAGGTAAAAAATCATCTAATGCCTGTTTAAGTGATGTTCGTTTGGCAAACGAAGGAGAAAAATGGATGAATTTTTCTGAACAGAGAGAAGCAGCTGCTAGAGTTTGGCAGAGCAATACTACTCTCTCCCCATGAGTGTTGGGTGATGGGGAGGAATATTTCTTTTTTAGCTATAAATCATTGTAGGTATATGTCCTATGCAATCTTATGCTCAATCTTCTGGAGCACGCTGCTCTTCTGCTTCTCTACTTCCTGTTTGCCATGGGTCGGCGTGTTCCTGATGACTAACAGTTTATATACAGTTGACTTAGTGTCTGTAGCATTGGAGAAGCACAGGGGCACTGAGGCTGGTTGCTATTTAGCTTCAGTAATGATGGCTAGAGAGAGGAACAGATTGATTTTGGAAGGATCAACTATGAGTCAAATTTCCTGAAAGTCATCGTTGCTTGCTGATTGGAACACTTTGAGATTGAATTTGTAAGGAGTGGAAAAAAACATGTTCAGCACAAGTTACCAGCAAGTCAAGTGAGTTCATTACATTTTCTGCTACCTTGCGGTCTTCCCCCATAATGCCCAAGAGCTATAATATTACATGGTCTATCTTAGTTTATGAAGAAGATTATCATATCTTGTACAGTGGTGTCCAGTGCCTAGGTTATTGGAGTACAGGTGTTCACAGTAGAGCCGTACAGGTGTTCCTAGAGGAGCACATCGCTCACTTACTCTCTCAGTATATCGGTGATTGACTGCAGTGGTCAAGTGGCTAGAACACCATGTTATCAGATATGCTGTGCTAGTCACCTTCATGTATCAAGCGTTGGATCCACTGGGGTTATAGGAGATGAGATGTCTCTGTTTGTTGCCTTCAAAAGATCTGTGCCTGAAAACAGAATATTTTTCAATGCCGGAAAACTCTATCACCTACCACGAGATTTTCTAAGTTTGTATGTCAGTAACAAAATAATGAGTTCAAGAATTAAATTTTTCATCTTCTAAAATATATTTTAAATAATGGTTCTTCAAAGCAAATGCTCTAGATAGTCCAAAGAATAGAATATTCTTTCAGCCTATAAATTGGAATATAGTTATGAAGCAAGGCAAATGGTCCTTCAATGTCTACCACCAAAATTTGGATTTTTACTAGGGATGATTGAATACCTCAAATATTCGCCTTCGCGAATATTTGCCGAATAGGTCGCCGCTATTTGACTATTCGTGAATATTCAGTGCGCAATGTAAGTCTATGGGAAACCCAAATAACAACTATTTGGAACTATTCGGGCTTCCCATAAACTTACATTGCGCATCGAATATTCGCATAGTGGCGACCTATTTGTCGGATATTCGCGAAGCCGAATATTTGAGGTATTCGATCATCCCTAATTTTTACACATCAGATCCTTAATTTGTACCAAAGATAAGCAGGAGAGGTGCCTGATGTCCATATCTTCACCTTAGCCAAATATGAGTGTAAATGCTGGAGTTGATGGTGCAAAGCCATCTCATGTCTATGGCCGACTTAATCACGGTATTTATGAATATCAGAATATCTGGATTCAAAAATAATCTCCATGGATTTTGACATCTTTGTTTTTCTCCTAAATACCAGGTTCCTCTATGGGAAGTTGGTCGATGGTACCGCCTTTATAATATTTGGGGTCAAGAAAGATGACGTAAGGTCCAGTCTGCCCAATACTCTGAGACGGATTAACGTAAGAAATTATTCCTCAAAGGAAACAAAATTGTGTTTCCTTCATTTTTATGATTGAAGAATTTTTTGAAGTTTTTACTTTGAAAATATTTTAAGATTCCTATAGGGAATTTCTTAGTCTGTTTGAAGCCATTTGTTGTTAATCTTTTTATCTGACCCTTTAACGTCCATTAGATTAAAGACGGTGAAGGAACTGCGGAACTGGCCAGAGCAGATCTTGTGAAGAACTTTGAAAATGATGATGATATGTTGCAGTACACCTTATACATGTCGGTCACTCTTATCACTGATTCTGGTGAGTATGTTACATTGGAACATTAAAATACTGAAGTTATGAATGTAGATATTAGAATTATATCTATAATTGTACATGCATATTGTAAAGGGAACCTGTGAGGTGTAATATTCGCCCAGTACCATGAGCAGTTCTGGGTGCATATTGCTAATCCCTGCCTAACTGTCCCTGTGGGTGATGCTAGAGTTTTTGTCCTTCCTCCCTGGAGGGACAATTTGAATAATTCCCATATAGCTTCTCATAAACAAGATCAGATACCCACACTTTGCACTGTCGAGGGGCAATCACCCCGAAACACCGTGTCTGCAAATTGGGATTCTGATCTGGCATAAATCCTAAGTCTTAAGGGCACTTTACACGTAAGGACATCGCTAACAAGATGTCATTGGGGTCACGGAATTTGTGACGCACATCCGGCCTCGTTAGCGACGTTGTCGCGTGTAACACATACGAGCGACCGCTGACAACACGTCATCCATTTCCCAAATATCTATGTTCTGGACGCAGGTTGTTCGTCATTCCTGAGGCAGCACACATCGCTACGTGTGACACCGCAGGAACGAGGAACTACACCGTACCTGCGTCCTCCAGCAATGAGGTGGGTGTCACTTTCCTGCGGCTGCTCTCCGCCCCTCCGCTTCAATTGGACGCCTGCCGTGTGACATCGCTGTGACGCTGCATGAACTGCCCCCTTAGAAAAGAGGTGGTTCGCCGGCCACAGCGACGTCGTTAGGAAGGTAAGTATGTGTGACGGGTAGCAGCAAGTTTGTCCACCACGGGCAACGATTTGCCCGTGACGCACAAACGACGGGGGCGGGTACGCTCGCTAGCGATATCGGAGCGTGTAAAGTACCCCGTGAAAAGGCTTGTTTAAAAAGCTACTTTTGACTTTTAGGATTGCTACTTCCAAAGGGTGGCGCTAGAGTTTGTCTCCTTCCTCACTGGAGGGACAACCTGTATACACTAGCATAGATAAAGAGATCTTTAGAAAAAGTATTTCTAAACATCTTTTACCATATGCTAATGAGCGAGGGGACTAGTCCCCTGGGTGTTGCTTCCCTGGCTAGTCGGCCCCATTAGCATATTCGTACGTCCCTGTGGGTGTGCTAACATGGTAATGAATATGCAGCGTCACAGGATGATCTCACTCACCTCTTCGCTACCATCGTGTCCGAAACTGGATTTCGGCTCAGTGTGCATGACCCCGGAGTTTGGGTCATGAGCACTATCAAGCCGAGTGTACATGTCCTGGCTAGAGTTGAGCGCGGTTCGTGGTTCGTGGTTCTCCAGTTCTAGGCTCGAGTGATTTTGGGGCATGTTCTAGATCGAACTAGAACTCGAGCTTTTTGCAAAAGCTCGATAGTTCTAGAAACGTTCGAGAACGGTTCTAGCAGCCAAAAAACAGCTAAATCTTAGCTTGGTTTCTGCTGTAATAGTGTAAGTCACTCTGTGAATCAAACTATTATCACATTTCAGTGTATAGTGTGCGTGAACAGCGCCTTCAGATCACTGCTGTTTCTATAATGGCGAACGCCATTTTTTTTTTTTTTTTTCTTGTCTTCCTTCCCTAAGCGCGCGCGTCTTGTGGGGCTGGCCAGCATGTCAGCCAATCACAGACACACACACACCTAAGTGGACTTTGAGGCAGAGAAGCAACGGCATGTGTGATAGGATCTGCATGTCACATGTCCCTGCATTATAAAACCGGACATTTTCTTCACGATCGCCATTATCTGCCTTCTGCGTCTTTGGTGTCAGACATCACTGTCGCAGTTCCGTCCTTTGTCCTATCGCCGATACAGCTGTATGCGCTGCATACACAGCGTTAGACAGCTTAGGGAGAGCACATTCTAGCAGTCCTTTTAAGGGCTCGTACCGGCAGGGTCAGAGAGCCATAGGTGACAGGTCCTGCAAACAGCAACAGCGTCTGTGTAGCCCAGGTCAGGGATTTCCTCCCTGCATTTCACCATTAGGAGGGAATAGAAAGGCAGGCTTCCATTCCTCTACCCAGAGCACCACAATCCTGCCACTGTACCCTCTTGTCCTCTGCACACTCCAACTCATTCTAACTAAGCCATTATACTAGCAAACACTCAGTGTACCTAGTGGCATCCTATCTGTGGCTATTGGACTTTGCTATAGTCCCACTAGTGCAAAGACATTTGCAGAGCACATCTGCCTGCGTTGCACACTCCAAGTTTTTTAAACTCAGCCATTATACTAGCAAACACTCAGTGTACCTAGTGGCATCCTATACGTGGCTATTGGACTTTGCTATAGTCCCACTAGTGCCAAGACATTTGCAGAGCGCATCTGCCTGCGTTGCACACTCCAACAAATTATAACGAAGCCATTATACTAGCAAACACTCAGTGTACCTAGTGGCATCCTATACGTGGCTATTGGACTTTGCTATAGTCCCACTAGTGCCAAGACATTTGCAGAGCGCATCTGCCTGCGTTGCACACTCCAACTAATTATAACGAAGCCATTATACTAGCAAACACTCAGTGTACCTAGTGGCATCCTATACGTGGCTATTGGACTTTGCTATAGTCCCACTAGTGCCAAGACATTTGCAGAGCGCATCTGCCTGCGTTGCACACTCCAACAAATTATAACGAAGCCATTATACTAGCAAACACTCAGTGTACCTAGTGGCATCCTATACGTGGCTATTGGACTTTGCTATAGTCCCACTAGTGCCAAGACATTTGCAGAGCGCATCTGCCTGCGTTGCACACTCCAACTCATTATAACTAAGCCATTATACTAGCAAACACTCAGTGTACCTAGTGGCATCCTATACGTGGCTATTGGACTTTGCTATAGTCCCACTAGTGCCAAGACATTTGCAGAGCACATCTGCCTGCATTGCACACTCCAAGTTTTTTAAACTCAGCCATTATACTAGCAAACAGTCAGTGTACCTAGTGGCATCCTAAACGTGGCTATTGTACTTTTGTCAATTCACAGTATTGGAACGTTATTTGCAGCACGTCTGCCTGCATTGCACACTCTAACTTTTTTAAACTCAGCCATTATACTAGCAAACACTCAGTGTACCTAGTTGTATCCTAAACGTGGCTATTGTACTTTTGTCTAGTCACACTACTGCAAATCTATGTGCAGCACCTCTGCATGACAACCTCGTGCTCTGTTTTTAATAAGCTATAATGATAGCACAAAATACTGCCATTTTGTGGCATCATAGAACTGGCTGTTGTATTCCATTAGTGCCCCACTGGTGACAAGCTATTTCTAGCACCTCTACATCACACCCTCATGCACATTTTGCTACGCTAATGTTATAGCAAACTCATGGAATTCATTGCTGCATTTCATAATTCGGAGGGATAGAAAGTCAGGCTTCCTTTAGCTTTTCCTTCTGTTCATAGACAGCATCTCCAAGACAAATTTCCCCTCCACGTCTAAGTGTGGAGAGGCAGCTAGTGCGCATGCGTGTGCCGATGTACCCCAGCTGCAGCATAATTACAGTGTTTCGCCTAGTGAGTATGCTCAGCCTGACTGTGCCATTCCTGACGCTAAGTTTTCATTTCGGGATACAGCGCATGCTCCCACACTAAGTGTGAAAAGCCTCTTTGCACAGGTGCTTGCATTCCGTGCCGGGTCTAAGTCCTGTTTTGGGCATAGACACCATGCTAAAGCTGATAGTCTTTTTTCAGAGACTGTATTTCATGCTACTGAGCATGCTCAGGCACTTCCTGCATCAGAGACTAGGTCCGGTAATGAACTCTTTGGCCCTGGCCCTGATGTGGGGGTCCCATATAGACCACAGGGCATCAGGTGTCCTCCCAAATGGCTTGCAGAGGCCCACACCTATGACTTGTCACCGCATTATTGATGCTCAGACGATGACTGGTGAGGTGTTTGGGTCATGGCAGCCATGAGGTCATCATTGAAGTTGCGTTTCCAAATAGGACGCTAGTTATGCCACTCATGACGTGTCACTCTACTTTTGTCTCCAGGAGGTGCATTGTGGTTCACCCTGGTTTGGGGCGGACCCAGGTTATAAAAGGGGCTGGAGCCAACAAGGAGGTGCGCAGTCTTCTATTATGCTCCGAAAGAGCACACCTCCATGTGTTGAACCCATTGCGGCTTTAGGCCAGAGGTAGGCAGGGATCGGGTGGTGGATGCAGGCCACCACCACAGTTGGTAACGCAGAACGGTTAAGACCAGCTCCTGTCCTACCAGTCCTGCTTGTGCAGCCCAGTGGCATTAACAGGCCTGCTGCTGCTGATGCGCCTGCTGTCCACAGGTGTGGCCCCTACGCACACGGTCAGCGTACTCAATGGCCCCTGTGTTGTTAACAGGGAGTTCCTGGGCTGGGTGGGCATGTGGACCCTGTGACGCTAACAGGGCTCACAGTCTCCAGATCCGAATGGCGTCTAACTCGGTTCAGGCTACTATTAGTTTCATAGCCACACAGCTCTGTATCCTCCACCAAACCTTCAAGTTGCCAACCTCTCCTTTTCCAACTGGGAGCACGGTGGACACTGACTGCTGATGGGGATATATACCTTTCTCTTTCTTTTCTTATTAATTTTCGTTATATAGCGGTCACAGATTATATACCACTTTATCCAAATCTGCCAGTCCCACTGTAACAGATGTTGTTTCTTCAGCAAATGTTACAGTTGCTTAACCACCAAATCCACGGACCAAAACTTTTTTCCCCTTTCCAACACACCTGTTCCCCTTTCCAACAGCATCTGTCCTTTTTCAACTCATTTTGGGATATGACCAAAAGTGCAACTGTGCAGGGACACCGTACTCAACGCCATCTCAGCACAGCAGCCATCCCTCGGTCCCTCCGATGTGGACAAGTAAAAGACCATTTCCTCCTATCCATGACAAAGCGTTGAGATTCACTCTGTGCAGCACTGGTGTTTAGTGGACAAGTAGATCTAAGATTGCGTACCACATTCTGCAGATACTCCTGTATACGTGCGTCTATTTCTATGGCAGGAATTAGTTCGCCAAATTTTGTCTTGTACCGGGGATCTAACAGTGTGGCAACCCAGTATTCAGGATTAGTTCAAATTCATACAATCCGAGGGTCATGTAGGTAGTGCAGCAAGAAGGCGCTCATGTGTCTTGTGCATCCAGGAGGACCAAGTCCTTGGTGTGTTGGTGGCAGAGAGGTGAGAATCGTGCATCCTTCCTCTGCCCTCTACCCACAACCTCGCACAACCGAAATGTGAGCAAGCTCTCACTCATCTGCTGAGTCTTCCATGCCCATCGCCAGTTCGTCCTCCATTTCTTCATGGGCTCCTGCACTTTCATCAACACTTTTTGCTGATACTATGCGCCCTTGTTAATCCCTCTCCCTCACCATGAATGCCGCATAGGTGCCGCTGACCATCTGGACCTCGTAGATCTTGTTATCCCTTCCGCATATGACTCCTCCTGTACTTCCTCCCCTTCCTCTTGTCCCAACACCTGACTCAGAATAATAATTACAGTGTGCTCCATCATGTAGATGACCAGAATTGTCACGCTGAGAATGACATTGCCAGTGCTAAACATCTTCGTCGACATTTCAAAACTGTGTAGCAGGGTGCATAGGTCCTTGATCTGACACCACTCCAGCAGCGTGATCTGCACCACCTCTGGATCAAGTTATCCCAGGCTATATGTCTTACCGTATTTCAGCAGGGCTCTGCGGTGCTGCCACACACGCTGCAACATGTGCAGATTCCAATTCCTGCGTGTCGAAACATCGCATTTACGGCGTTTAACTGCCAGACCCTAAGACTTCCGGAGTGATGAAAGTTGTTGAGCTGCTGTGTGCGCACGATGGAAGTGAGCACATAGCGAGCGTGCCCACTGCACAAGGCCATGTAAGCCGTGATGGTGTTTTAAAAATTGCTGGCGAATTCGGTTCAACACGTGAGCCCTAAAAGGCACGTGTGTCACATTGCCCTGACGATGGCCCGCAGCCAGGTTTGCATCATTGCCGCACACGGCTGTTAAGTCACCAACGGAGTCCGCTCCGTCAATTTGTACTCCGGTTGCCAGGTGACAACGTGTTCCTTTCATGAATAGTGCTGATGATGTGAGAGTAGTCGATGCCAGCGGCGCAGGTGGACGCAGGTTATGCTCACCCACTGGGCTGCATTACCTTGACAGATGCAGAATCTCTGGCTGAATGTAGCTGGTGGGTATCTCACAGATGAAATACCATCATTCAGCTACAACCAATGGGAAGACACCACACCCTTTTTTATGCCCATCCTGTCTGCAGACCACTGCCAGACATAGCTATGAACCTCTGGTTAATTTTACCCCCAGTTCAGTTTTATGATTTTGTGTGCTTGTTACCTGACTACTTTTCCTGCTTGCTGTTTATGTACCTTGTTGGCCGATACGCATTTCAACTCTGCTTGTTTTCTGATTCTTTCCTGGCCGTCCCATTCTGTTCCTGTTCCTCAATTAATGTTTTGACCCTGCCTGACTACTATTCTCTGTAATAGCGGTGTGACTCACATTTCCCATACATTTCAAAGTAAAGCTTTGACCGCCTGATGGCATTGAGCTCTGCTGCCAGCATAGTAAGGAGGTGTGTGGTAGTCCTTGTGCGCAGTTGCAAGGAAGGGTGGCCTGACCACACAGGGTTTGCGCCAAGGTAGAGGACCCACACGAGGTTGAAGAGGCAGAAGCAGTGTATTAACTTCTACATACAGAACAAGGATTGAAACAACTCGTGGGGACGGCAAGACTTGTACAGCAGACCCTTCTCCATCTCTCACCATAGTTTGCCAGTGCCCAGTCAGTGACATGTAATGACCCTGTCTATGCTTACTGGTCCAAGTATCTGTGTTGAAATGCACCCTGTCGCACACAGATTTTCTCAAGGAAGTGGTGATGTTGTGTGCGACATGCTGGTGTAGCGCGGGCATGCTTTTCTTGGAGAAGCAGTGGTGATTGGGCATGTGGTACTGGGGCACAGCGACAGACATAAGGTCTGTAAAATCCTGTGTGTCCACTACGCGTAAAGGCAGCATTTCGGTAGCCAACAGCTTACAGAGGGATAGAGTCAACCACTTAGCTTTGTCATGGGTCGCAGTAAGTGGCCTTTTATTTGACCACATCTGAGGGAAAGAGATCTGGCTGCTGTCTGTAGACGGTGTTGAGTAGGGTGTCCCTGGAAAAATGCAGGTTTGTGAGAAAAGTGCAGGCGGAGACATGATGTTGCCTTCATCTTGCCTTCAGATCTGTTCATCTTGTATCATTTTTAAAAAACACATCAAGCAAGGGTTACTCCAAGCGGAGTCTACCTTTTTTCCCAACATTGGGCACACAGACACCCCATCAGTGGCAGCACTTGTGCCCTAGTTGCAAACAGGATGTTTTGATTTGCATCAAGCACATTCCAAATCCACAAGCATTTACTCTCCCCAGGATGACACAGGGGTAGTAAATTCCTTCTGGATCCATGACTTGTTCATTTTGATGAACGTCAGTGTGTCCACATTGTCACTGGACAGACGCGTGCGCTTATCTGTCAGCACACACCCAGCAGCACTGAAGAAGACACGTTCAGAGACAACACTGGCAGCTGCACACGACAAAATCTCCAAGGCGTAACTGGAGAGCTCTGTCAATTTTTCAAGATTTGAAGCCCAAAAGGAGCAAGGCTCCATTTGCAAAGTCATTGCATCGATGTTCATTTGGAGATACTCCTGTATCATCCTCTCCATCCGTTGACTATGTGTCAGACTTGTTGTCTCTGGTGGCCTTGCAAAGGAGGGTCTAAAAAAATTATGAAAATATTCCATAAAATTGCTGTTACCAGCACCAGATACGGTCCTACTGGTACGGGTAGACTGTTGAAGATGACGATGCCGTCCCATGTTTGTCAAGTTACAACTGGGAGAATCACTCCCTTCACCTGCACGGTTGTTTGGTGTAAAAGCCGAGCTAAGATCGAGTAACAGCTTATGCTGATACTCCAGCATACGTGCGTCCCTTTCTATGGGTGGAATTATGTCACAAAATTTGGACTTGTCCCGGGGATCTAATAGTGTGGCAAGCCAGTAGTCATCATCACTTCTAATTTTGACAATCCGAGGGTCATGTTGGAGGTAGTGCAACAAGAAGGCACTCATGTGTCTTGCGCAGCCATGCGGACCAAGTCCACGCTGTGTTTGTGGCATAGAGGTGCTAACCGTTCTTTCTTCCTCTGACATCTCCCCCCAACCTCTTTCAACTGAATTTTGACCAAGGTCTCCCTCATCCGCTGAGTCTTCCATGTCCATGGACAGTTCGTCCTCCATATCTTCATGTCCTCCTGCACCTTCCTCAACATCTCGCCTGCTACCATGCGCCCTTGTTGATCCCTGTCCCCCATGGTCCCATGCCTGCCGCGTTGGTGATGATGAACGTCTGGACCTTGGTGATGTTGTTGTGTCTTGCGCATATGAATCCTCCTGTAGTTCCTCCCCTTCCTGTTGTCCCACCCCCTGACTCCGAATAGTGTTTAGCGTGTGCTCCAGCATGTAAATGACTGTAATCGTCATGCTGATAATGGCATTGTCAGCGCTAAACATATTCGTCGCCATGTCGAAACTGTGCAGAACGGTGCATAGGTCCTTGATCTGAGATCACTCCATCAGGGTGATCTGCCCCACTTCTGCATCTCGTTGGCCCAGGCTATACATCATGACGTATTGCACCAGGGCTCGCCGGTGCTGCCACAGTCGCTGTAACATGTGGAGAGTTGAATTCCAGCGTGTCGCCACATCGCATTTCAGGCGATGAACCGGCAGGCCGAAAGACTTCTGGAGCGATGCAAGTCGCTCAGCTGCGGCGGTTGAACGGCGGAAGTGAGCACTGCAGACAGTTTACGTGCCCTGGTCAGAAGGCCATCTAGGCCGGGATAGTGTGTTAAAAATTGCTGGACAACAAGGTTCAACACGTGAGCCATACAAGGCACGTGTGTCACCTTGCCCAGGCGAAGGGCCGCACCCAGGTTTGCAGCATTGTCGCACACGGCCTTACCAGGCTGCAGGTTGAGTGGAGACAACCATTTATTAAACTCGGACCGCAGAGCTGACCACAACTCCTCAGCTGTGTGACTCTTATTCCCAAGACATGTCAAGCTAAAGACCGCCTGATGCCGTTGCGCTCTGCTGCCAGCATAGTAATGAGGGGTGCGTGATTCCTTCTGCGCAGTGAGAACGCTGGTGGCCTGACCAGGCAGGCTTGGGGCGGAGGTGGAGGACCCAGATGAGGTGGAGGATGCAGAAGCAGTGGCGGAACTTGGACAGACAGAGGATTGACACACAAGTCGTGGGGACGGCAAGACTTGTGCAGCAGACCCTTCACCATCTATCAACATAGTTACCCAGTGCCCAGTCAGCGACATGTAACGTCCCTGTCCATGCTTACTGGTCCAAGTATCGGTGGTGAAATGCACCCGTTCACACACAGAGTTTCTCAAGGAAGCGGTGATGTTGTGTGCGACATGCTGGTGTAGCGCGGGCACACCTTTCTTAGAGAAGTAGTGGCGACTAGGCATCTGGTACTGGGGCACAGCGACAGACATAAGGTCTCTAAAATCCTGTGTGTCCACTAGGCGGAAAGGCAGCATTTCGGTAGCCAACAGCTTACAGAGGGATAGAGTCAACCTCTTAGCTTTGTCATGGGTCGGAGGAAGTGGCCTTTTATTTGACCACATCTGAGGGACAGAGATCTGGCTGCTGTGTGTAGACGGTGTTGAGTAGGGTGTCCCTGGAAAAATGCAGGTTTGTGAGGAAAGTGCAGGCGGAGACATGATGTTGCCTTCATCCAACGTAGGTGCTATCGATGTCTGAGAGAGCTGTACACACTCACTTGTTTCCCCTTCCAAACCAACTGACGACCTACCAAGCAAACTGCCTGTTGCGGTTACAGTGGTGGAAGTTTTGCGTGGAAAAACAGGTGTGACAGCTGTCCCCACAGTCCTAGAAGATGAAGAGCGCGCGGATGCACTGGAAGGGGCGGGCGGTGGATGGTTCGCTCCGCTAGGCCGCATTGCAGCACAGTGAGCTTCCCACCGGGACCTATGATATTTATTCATGTGACGATTCATGGAAGAAGTTGTCAAACTGCTGAGGTTTTGACCTCTACTAAGAGAATCATGACAAATTTTACATATCACATGATTTGGGCGATCTTTTTCTATGTCAAAAAAGGAACAGGCTAGGCAAGGCTTAGAGGCCATGCGACCTGTTGATGCACCCCGAATAATGCTCATAGGCAGAGTGGTGGCTGAGGATGCAGTTGTAGACGTGCTACCAGTGCTCCGACTCTGTCCAGGAAGGCGCAAGGTAATTTCGTCGTCGGTTGCATCCTCCTCCACCGCCTCTGTTGACCTCCTCGAGTGCCTGACTGGGGGTTGACAGTAGGTGGGATCTAGAACTTCATCATCAATTGTTGTGTTTGCACTCCCCTCCCCCTCAGACCGAGCCTCTTCTTGCCCTGACCGAATATTTAAGTTGTCATCCCAATCGGGTATCTGCGTCTCATCTTCATCAGTATGTTCCTCATTGCCTATAACCACAGTTGTTGGAAAGGCAGCATTTTGGTAGCCAACAGTTTGCATTTTATGAAAGTCAACCTCCAAGCCATGTCATGCCCTTCTAAAAGCATGTATAACACAGCGAGGGGACTCCAACCACAGTCTCCCTCGTTTCCACTCACTGGGCCACACACACCCCACTTGACTGGCATCGGTTGAGCTCCCTTTTGAAAAAGAAAAAGATGCTTTGCATGAAGCACTCTCAAAAATACACGTGCCTTTCCCGTCCCCTGGCTGACCCAGGGGAAGAAAAGTCCTCTGAGAGCCATGACTTGTTCATCTTGGTTCTTTTAGAGACACAGCGAGGGGACTCCAACCACAGTCTCCCTCGTTGCCACTCACTGGGCCACACACACCCCACTTGACTGGCATCGGTTGAGCTCCCTTTTGAAAAAGAAAAAGATGCTTTGCATGAAGCACTCTCAAAAATACGCGTGCCTTTCCCGTCCCCTGGCTGACCCAGGGGAAGAAAAGTCCTCTGAGAGCCATGACTTGTTCATCTTGGTTCTTTTAGAGACACAGCGAGGGGACTCCAACCACAGTCTCCCTGGTTGCCACTCACTGGGCCACACACACCCCACTTGACTGGCATCGGTTGAGCTCCCTTTTGAAAAAGAAAAAGATGCTTTGCATGAAGCACTCTCAAAAATACGCGTGCCTTTCCCGTCCCCTGGCTGACCCAGGGGAAGAAAAGTCCTCTGAGAGACATGACTTGTTCATCTTGGTTCTTTTAGAGACACAGCGAGGGGACTCCAACCACAGTCTCCCTCATTTCCACTAACTGGGCCACACACACCCCACTTGACTGGCATCGGTTGAGCCCCCTTTTGAAAAAGAAAAAGATGCTTTGCATGAAGCACTCTCAAAAATACGCGTGCCTTTCCCGTCCCCTGGCTGACCCAGGGGAAGAAAAGTCCTCTGAGAGCCATGACTTGTTCATCTTGGTTCTTTTAGAGACACAGCGAGGGGACTCCAACCACAGTCTCCCTCGTTTCCACTAACTGGGCCACACACACCCCACTTGACTGGCATCGGTTGAGCCCCCTTTTGAAAAAGAAAAAGATGCTTTGCATGAAGCACTCTCAAAAATACGCGTGCCTTTCCCGTCCCCTGGCTGACCCAGGGGAAGAAAAGTCCTCTGAGAGCCATGACTTGTTCATCTTGGTTCTTTTAGAGACACAGCGAGGGGACTCCAACCACAGTCTCCCTCGTTTCCACTCACTGGGCCACACACACCCCACTTGACTGGCATCGGTTGAGCTCCCTTTTGAAAAAGAAAAAGATGCTTTGCATGAAGCACTCTCAAAAATACGCGTGCCTTTCCCGTCCCCTGGCTGACCCAGGGGAAGAAAAGTCCTCTGAGAGCCATGACTTGTTCATCTTGGTTCTTTTAGAGACACAGCGAGGGGACTCCAACCACAGTCTCCCTCGTTGCCACTCACTGGGCCACACACACCCCACTTGACTGGCATCGGTTGAGCTCCCTTTTGAAAAAGAAAAAGATGCTTTGCATGAAGCACTCTCAAAAATACGCGTGCCTTTCCCGTCCCCTGGCTGACCCAGGGGAAGAAAAGTCCTCTGAGAGCCATGACTTGTTCATCTTGGTTCTTTTAGAGACACAGCGAGGGGACTCCAACCACAGTCTCCCTGGTTGCCACTCACTGGGCCACACACACCCCACTTGACTGGCATCGGTTGAGCTCCCTTTTGAAAAAGAAAAAGATGCTTTGCATGAAGCACTCTCAAAAATACGCGTGCCTTTCCCGTCCCCTGGTGACCCAGGGGAAGAAAAGTCCTCTGAGAGCCATGACTTGTTCATCTTGGTTCTTTTAGAGACACAGCGAGGGGACTCCAACCACAGTCTCCCTGGTTGCCACTCACTGGGCCACACACACTACACTTGACTGGCATCGGTTGAGCTCCCTTTTGAAAAAGAAAAAGATGCTTTGCATGAAGCACTCTCAAAAATACGCGTGCCTTTCCCGTCCCCTGGCTGACCCAGGGGAAGAAAAGTCCTCTGAGAGCCATGTCCACATTGTCAGTGGACAGACACGTGTGCTTATCTGCCAGCAGACCCACAGCAGCACTGAAGACAGGTTCCGAGAGAACGCTGGCTGCAGGACACGACAAGATCCCCAAGACGTACGTGGCGAGCTCAGGCAATTTATCAAGATTGGAAGCCAAGAATGAGCAGGGCTCAAGTTGCACATTAATGGAATCGATGTTTCCTTGCATATACTCATATATCTGTGTGTCCTCCTCTTTTTCCTTGTCCAGCTCTTTTGTTTTCGCATGAGTATATGTCCTTGTCACTTTCCCATGTGTTGTGAGTTGTTTGTGACCTTTTGGACACCTTTGAGGGTGTTTTCTAGGTGTTTTTCTGTGTTTGTGATTGCCTGCCATTGTTTCCTATGCAGTTCGAGTTCGGTTCGTCGAACGTTCGACGAACCGAACTCGAACGGGAGGTCCGTTCGGCGAACCAACCTCGAGCCGAACCGCGACCGGTTCGCTCATCTCTAGTCCTGGCTTCAATCTGAAGTAGTGCGCATGACCCAAACCCCGGGATCATGCGCACTGAGCCGAAATCCAGTGTCAGTCGGCGAAGGCGGCAGAGAGGTAAGATCATCCTGTGATGCTGCGCCTTCATTAGCATGTCAGTACAGTGAAAGTGTTTCCTCCGTCACAAAAGGGGAAACAATTGGCTTGGAGGAGAATGCCTGTAGCAGAAAGGTTGAGTAGCATCTGTTCAGGAGACTAATATAGTATATTTTTAACTTTTGCACCAATAAGGGTCCCTTTAAAAAAGTTGTTAAAAACCAATTTAACCAATTTCACGGAAAGGTAAGGATGGAGACTGACTGATCATTCAATCTCAGAATTTTTAGCTCACAGGTAAAATCTTTATTCAGTGAATATCAACTTACTGTGATAGGAGATGACAGTTGGTGCTTATATAGTTGTATGGAGGAGGAAGGAGCTCTGCCACCAGCTAGAGCTAGAGCTCCTCCTTTCTTCTCCCACTTCCCTTATCCTAAGAGTATCATTAGAAGGAACTACCAACTCTAAAGGTCCCGTTGCACGCAACGACGTATCTATCTAACGATATATCGCCGGGGTCACGGATTCCGTGATGCACATCGGGCATCGTTAGCGACGTTGTTGCGTGTGACAGCAAGGAACGACCATTAACGATGGAAAATACTCACCTTGTTGTCCATCGTTGACACGTCGTTCCTTTTCTCTTGGTGACAATGACAGCAGACAGCTGAAAATGCTCAGTTTTGGAGGTGCCCCGCTAACTGATACCAGCCGTGGCTGGGTACTGCAAATCCGCTTTCTATTCAAATCAATAGGAGACAGATGGACAGTACCCAACCACGGCCTGTATCAAAAGACAGGGCAACTCCTGAACTGAGTATTGCTGCCAGCACCGAAAAAAATAATCGGCAGGGGTGCCAGGTGTTGGACATTGGCCGATCACACATTGATGACCTATCCCAAGGACAGGCCATCGATGTAAAATGTAAAAGTAGTGGACATTCTCTTTAAGTGTTTCATTTTGATCCCTCAACGTAGTTCTTCACCTCCTGAACTCCTTACTTTCTTTCTAGGCAGTGAAATTGTGGAAAGTGAACTGGAAGACATTCATATTGTGAAATCACCATATAAGATTCTATTTACCAAAACCTCCAAATATTTTAAGCCTGGAATGCCTTTCGACCTGATGGTATGTAATCCTTGTAGACATATAATATTTATCTAAGTCCATAATTTTGGTGTGTGTGATAATACAAAAATGCCCTCATCACCATCATTGTGAACATTTTTGGCACAACCGCAGAATATGAAGTCGGTGTGAGTCCCGACTCTGGAATTGGCATCTCAAGAAGAAAGTCCGCTAAAGTTCTAAAAAGAAAATTTCAAACTACGGCTCTTCTATAGGTTGTCTAGTCAATACTAAAAGTTGGGTCTTTAAATGATTGGACGTTGCACACTTTGAGACCTCTTCTGCTCGTATTAACCGATTTAATCAGGGAAATCCTACTTTTGTGTAGAAATAATGAGATGTGATTAGGAAAATTTGAAATTGAAGAATGGATTACTCAATGGTCATAGGACGGGGTCTCATTTAGCGTTCTACCCCATTACTTATCTCTGGGAAGTTATTATTTCTCTACGAAAAGAACAGTTAACTATGATTCCTAAGGTTCTGTGCAGGAGACATTGCAGACCTGTTTTATTATTTTTTATATTTTCGTGTGCCTTCAATTTTATTAAGATGTAGAAACTTGGCAGGACCAGCACAAGCACAGACATTTTGGTTAAAGACCCCCATCCACCGCTGTCTATGTCGCATTGCCACAGCAGTGGACACCGTGTCATACCTGACTATGCCAGTTGCCAAGTTGTTATACCTTCTGAGGACCCTCTGCACGCACACTGATGAGGGTCTTTGACCGAAACGTCTGTGCTTGTACTGGTCCTACAAGTTCTATTCACATTTATCTTGAGTGCCAAGTTTCTACATCTACTTGAGATGGTTTTGAGCACCACCCCAGAAGTGCCGTGTGTATCAACTCACTTCAATTTTAATAAGGCTCTAAAGAACAATTTCCAGGCTTTTAATTCTAGACATTTGTCTCATGCATATCTTCTTTTTTTTTCCAAGGTGTTTGTCACAAACCCTGATGGTTCTCCAGCAATTCGCGTCCCAGTCGTGACGGAGCCAGTAAAAGTGGAGGGTATAACAGGACCAGAGGGAACAGCCAAGCTGACGTTGAACACGGCTTCAAATATCAATTCACTTAAAATTACAGTGAGTATTAGCAAATTATTGTCTTATTCTGTGTCCAGAGCAACTAAAAAGAGAGAAACGCACTATAGAGGACTAAGAACGTGATGGACTTTACAGGCAAATCAAAGGGATTCTCTTGGTTTCTTTTTCTGGTGACATTTTAGGGAAATTGAACTTTAGATACCAAAATGACTGTTGATCACATAAAATTACCTATGTTAATTCATAGACTTTACTACTCTGCTAAAACCATTGAGAAGTGTCAGGGGTGCTTCACACACAGCGAGCTCGCTGCTGAGATCGCTGCTGAGTCACGCTTTTTGTGACGCAGCAGTGACCTCATTAGCGATCTCGCTGTGTGTGACACTGAGCAGTGATCTGGCCCCTGCTGCGAGATCGCTGCTCGTTACACACAGCCCTGGTTCGTTTTCTTCAAAGGCGCTCTCCCGCTGTGACACACAGATCGCTGTGTGTGACAGCGAGAGAGCGACAAATGAAGCGAGCAGAGAGCAGGAGCCGGCGTCTGGCAGCTGCGGTAAGCTGTAACCAAGATAAACATCGGGTAACCAAGGTGGTTACCCGATATTTACCTTAGTTACCAGCCTCCGCAGCTCTCACGCTGCCTGTGCTGCCGGCTCCGGCTCTCTGCACATGTAGCTGCTGTACACATCGGGTTAATTAACCCGATGTGTACTGTAGCTAGGAGAGCAAGGAGCCAGCGCTAAGCAGTGTGCGCGGCTCCCTGTTCTCTGCACATGTAGCTGCATTACACATCGGGTTAATTAACCCGATGTGTACTGTAGCTAGGAGAGCAAGGAGCCAGCGCTAAGCTAAGCGGTGTGTGCTGGTAACTAATGTAAACATCGGGTAACCATACCCGATGTTTACCTTAGTTACCAGTGTCCGCAGCTTCCAGATGCCGGCTCCGTGCAAGCGCAGCGTCGCTTGCACGTCGCTGCTGGTTGGGGGCTGGTCACTGGTCGCTGGTGAGATCTGCCTGTTTGACAGCTCACCAGCGACCATGTAGCGATGCAGCAGCGATCCTGACCAGGTCAGATCGCTGGTCGGATCGCTGCTGCATCGCTAAAGTGTGAAGGTACCCTCAGACTAGATCCAATTGACTTTTAGATATAGTGATGATGACCAGGACAATGCTCGGTGCTCGTAAAGATGGCTGAACACTACGATGTTCTAGTCCTCTGTACTAGAGTCGAGCAGGTCAGAAGCTTGGATGAGCTTGACTCAAGTAACGAGTATAATGTAAGTCAATGCTTGACCAGTTTGGCTCTCCACCATAAATAGAGTATTTCTGGGGGAGTGAGGGCAGGGAAGGAAGGAGGTTGGACACAATGTATCCGAAAACATTGTTTTTACCCCAAGTGAGAGACATTCAGAGACTGCAAGTGGCTCTCATTGGGTTGCCGGCTCCCATCAGTCAGTGAAGCGAGCCTGTTCTTTGTGTTTGATGTTTCACGAACAACACATCAGAGTACATGCAATACTCAACCAAGCATTGCGAGTATCAAGCAGTGGCAAGCACACTTGCCTATCATTAGAAGACACCCCAAAGATTTTGAGGACTAACTTGTTAAAAAAAAATAAAATGCAGGTGCTAAAGGTCCAATAAGATGCATACTGTGTGACTACTGTGCACCGGTAAAGGTCCAGTCACACTAAGCAACTTACCAGCGATCCCAACAACGATAGGGATCGCTGGTAAGTTGCTAGGAGGTTGCTGGTGAGCTGTCACACTGCGACGCTCCAGCGATCTCACCAGCAACCTGACCTGGCAGGGATCGCTGGAGCGTGGCTACACGAGTTGCTGGTGAGCTCACCAGCAACCAGTGACCAGCCCCCAGTCTCCTAGTTACAGCACACATCAGGTTAATTAACCCGATGTGTGCTGCAGCTAAATGTGCACAGAGCAGGGAGCAGCGCACAATGCTTAGCGCTGGCTCCTTGCTCTCCTAGTTACAGCACACATCGGGTTAATTACCTGATGTGTGCTGCAGCTACATGTGCACAGAGCAGGAGCCGGCACTGACAGTGAGAGCGGAGGAGGCTGGTATCAAAGGTAAATATCGGGTAACCAAGGACAGGGCTTCTTGGTTACCCGATGTTTACATTGGTTACCAGCCTCAGCAGAAGCTGGCTCCCTGCTCACTGCACATTAGTTGTTGCTGTCTTGCTGTCACACACAGCGATCTGTGCTTCACAGCAGGACAGCAACAACTAAAAAATGGCCCAGGACATTCAGCAACAACCAACGACCTCACAGCAGGGGCCAGGTTGTTGCTGGATGTCACACACAGCAACATCGCTAGCAACGTCACAAAAGTTGTTCGTTACCAGCGATGTTGCTAGCGATGTTGCTTAGTGTGACGGGGCCTTAAGACCCAACAGCTACAAGATCTCCATTTCTTTTTGCCTATTCATTGCCTTAACCTAATTGTTCAATTATGGCTTTCCAAGATAACACCCAACTTTAAGGTCAAAATATATAAAGTTATTTTTTGCTGCTAAAATAAATCTCTGCATTTTAAAAATGTAAATTTTCGAATCCTTGCTTGAAAGGGAACCTGTCATCTTATTCATGTTGTCAAAACTAGGGGAAGCACAAATTATAGCCATTGCTCAACAATTGAGCTATGTTTTCTCTGAAATGTTCTGATGTTTCAGAAATTAGATACTTATAAGTTCTAGCTCTTCCCAACACTGATTCAGTTGATTGATAGGTCCCTGCCTAAGTACACCCAGGGAGAGACCTGTCAATCGCTTGAAGTGCCATGGAGAGGAGCTTTAAAATTATTTTCTCTGAAATAACTGGCGATTGTGCAACTTGGGTATGATTCACATTTCCCAAATCAGCAGCTGGTTCCCTTTAAAGGGAATCGGTCAGCAGGTTTTTGCTACCACATCTGAGATTAGCATGATGTAGTCGAAGAGATCCTGAATCCAATGATGTATCACTTAGATTAATAGGTGCAAGCACTATGTCTCAATCAGAGCTTTTAGACTTAGCAGAGCTGAGAGAACTGTCCCACCCACATCAGGCTCTCAATAGAGATTGTACATTGACAGTGAGGTTTCAATCAGAGGAGAGGGCGTGCTAGACTGCCGTGCACACGACAATGTAGTGTGAGCAATGATAATCACAAAGAAGTAAAGCCCTTAATTGAAATAAACAACAGCACACAGCCTAATAAGAGAGGCATAGTTGAGTTTTGTTTTTTAACCCCTACAGCATGCTATCCTCAGATTACATAACAAAACCTGCTGACAAATTCTCGTTAATACATACAAGCATAGAAAAAATGAAAAAAAAAATCTATTTTCTGTTTTTTTTGCTATTTATTTTGCTCATGGAGATGGTCAACGTTTGGGACTGATGTAGGAAAAGTAATGGAGATTGTATACTGTAAATTATTTCTGTAAAATAATAATAATAAAATCAGAAATTTGATTTTCTCTAAATTATGCAAACCTGATGTCATGACCCAGGCTGTCTGTGTTTCCTGGAGCATGGCTGGGGGGAGGGACCCCCTTCCCTGCCTCGTTCCTGGGATCACAGCGCCTTTATCTTCTGGGCACTTCTGTTCATTCGGTGCCAGTTATAATTCTGCTCTGCAGTGTGCCTCTGGTCCTTTGTCAGTTCTGATCCTGCCTCCCGTCATGTCCGTGTCCGCTCCCCCACCTCTTGCCGTGCCTGTGTACATTCTCCCTGACGTCCATCCTGACCGCCTCTGTTCCTCTCTGACTCCCATCTTCCCTCCTCTGTTGTTTCATCCTCCCGTACTCACTGCTATTACCTGCTCTACTGGCTCCTGACTTCAGCTTGTCTGTTTACTCTGGTTTCCGCGCTCCCCCAGGTCTTTGACGTTCCCTCATGGTTCCTGACTTGACTTTCCCTGGACTCTGTCCCCGTTTTACCCTTTGTACCTCATAGACATCCTGGTTCTGACCCCAGCCTGTATGATCATCCACTAATTCCACTGGGGGGCATGTGCCCTGTAGTGGAGGATTGCTGTCAGCACTCTCCTGGTGCTCCAGCTCCACCTGCTGGTGAATCCCTACCTACCAGTATCCTGGTGCTCCAGCTCCCCCTGTAGGTTCATTATACTTGACCATGGGATAGTTGCCACCTTGTATGTTATTTGATGATGTTTTACAAGAATATTCTCAGTTTCTGAGATCCATTTGCTTAGTGCTTCAATCCTAGGACTATAGTCGTAATGGTGCGATGTTTGGTGTCTAGTGATCAGTGGAAAATGGGTGTAACAAAATTATCTTTAAATTTTGACTTGAAAAAATATTCTTTTTTGCCCAGGTGACTCAATATACCCTGTATTTTTCCAATTTCACTGATTACAGGTGAAAACATCAAGTCCAGTGTTACCGCCTGGCCGGCAAGCAACAGAGTCAATGACAGCCACCGCTCATCAGTCAGCTGGAAATTACCTGCACATCGGTATCACCACCACAGACGTCAAACCTGGAGATAATCTTCCTGTAAATTTAAATATTCGCAATAACAAACCAGCCTTACAGAACCAGATCCAGCACTTCACCTACCTGGTAAACACTTTCTAGATTTTCCACAACTCGTTATTGTCACACACAGGATTGTCTATGGCCTACAATTAAGGCTTCACTCAGACGTCTATTTTTCACCAACGCGTTCTACATATAGGTTCACGGATAGAACATGTAACTCATTAAAGTCTATGGTCTGTTCATATCTCATATGTCTATGTGACCGAGAAACAAATTACAGGGAGAAGTCAATTTTTGATCATGGATCAAATTTGACCATTCAAGTTTAGGAGTCAGTGAAAGTCACGTCTGCTGTCGAGGATTAACACTGCAATGAGTAGGTGAAGTTTTTCTATTTCTTTATTTTTCATACATGAAAAACACTGATGAAACACTGATGGAAAAACTAAAAAATTGTTTCAAAGTGGATGAAAAATACTGATGACGCTCCTCGGAGAAATATTTATCTGGAAGGGGCCCAGGGTGGGGACATATATATCCAAGCATGGCGGTCATATGTACCAAGAAGTGGCCTAGGATGGGGACATATTTCCCAGGATGGGGGACACATTTTTTAATACAGGGCCCAGGATAAGGACATATATACCAGAAATGGGGTCATATTTACTAGGAAGGGCACAAGGATGGAGGAGAGATATACCAGGATGGGGGAAATACTTACCATGATGTGGCCAAGGGCAGGAGACATATATACCAGGATGATGGGCTGTAATTATCTGCAAGGGTCCCAGGATGGGGACATGTATAAAAGAATGGGGGTCATATTTACCAAGAAGGGGCCTAGGATGGGGGACATATTTAACAGGATACAGCCTAGGATAGGTGACATATTTACCAGGATGGGGACATATTTACCAGGATGGGGACATATTTACCAGGATGGAGGGCATACTTACCAGGATGTGCCCAAGGATAGAAGACATATATACCAGGATGGGGGGATGTAATTATTTGCAAGGGGCCCAGGATGGGAACATATATAAAAGGATTTGGGTCATATTTACCAAGAAGGGGCTTAGGATGGATGGCATATTTAGCAGGATGGTGCTTGAGATTTGGGACACATAATTACCAGGATGGGGCCCAGGATTAGGGACATAAATACCTGGAATTGGCACAAAATGAGGATATTACTTTATATGAAAGGAAAGGGGAGGGATACACCTATATCTTTATAGGATTTAAAATGCTACAAGGGACCAAACATCTGACCAACATGCATGGGGAGTGGTAGGTTCAAATTTTTGCATCAGGGCCAATTGGACTCTAGTTACGCCACTGATGAAAAAAGCAAAAGTAAACTAAAGAATGAGGTCTTGTGAGAACTGAAGATTGTATGTGGGGAGTTGGCACAAGATTAAGTGAAGTGAGAAAAGTGTAAGCAAAAATTAAATTTATGGGATATAAAAAATAAAAAATGCCATGTGCATATGTATTCACCCCTTTTGCTATGAAGCCGCTAACAATTTCTGGTACGAGCAATTACCTTCATAAATCACATGCTTAGTGAAAGTAAGTTTACCTGTGTACAATGTAAGTGTCCAAGGGTTTGTCAGTATATTCACATCTTTTCTGAAAGGCCGCAGAGTCTGTAACACCTTTTAGCAAGAGGCACCACTAACTAGTCAATGTCATGAAGACCAAAGAGATCTCCAAATAGCACCATAAAGACCAAGGAGATCTCCAAACAGCAACTTGAAGACCAAGGAGCTCTCCAAACAGCACCATGAAGACCAAGGAGATCTCCAAACTCATCAGAGACAAAGTTGTTGAGAAGTACAAGTCAGAGTTAGGTTCTAAAAAAAACATCTCAATATCTGATGACCCTCTGGCCCATCATGAAATAGACTATCATCAAGTGGAAAGTATAGGGCACCACAACAAACCTGCCAAGAGAGGGATACCCACCAAATCTCTCTGCCCTAGCAAAGAGGGCATTAATCAGAGAAGCAGCACAGAGATCAAAGGTGACCCTGAAGGAGCTGCAGAGATCTCAAGCAGAGACTGGAGTATCTGTCCATACAACCACGTAAGCTGTGCACTCCATAGAGCCGTTTTTCATGGAAGAGTAGGCCGAAAAGAAAGCTTTTATGTAGAAACAAAAATTGGAAGACTCATTTATATTTTGCCAAAAGACATATAGAAGACTCCCCAAATGTATGGAGGAAGCTGCTGTGGTGAAATGAGACAATAATAGAACTTTTTGGACCCCAAGGTAAATGCTATGTCTGGTGCCAAACCAACACAGCTCATCACCCCAAGAACACCATCCCCAAACTGACACATGGTGGTGTCAGCATCATGCTGTGGGAATGTTTTTCCACAGCAAGGACAGGGAAATGGTTCGAGTTGACGGGAAGATGGACGGTGCGAAATACATATATTCTATTCTATATATGGATATTCTTGAACAAAATTTCTTACAGTCTGTCAGTGATTTGAGACTGGGATGGAGGTTCACCTTCCAACAAGACAATGACCCAAAGCTACTGCTAAAGCAACACTTGAGTGGTTTAAGGGGAAATGTGTAAATGTATTGGAGCGGCCGAGTCACAGCCCAGACCTTAATCCAACTGAAAATCTGTGGTCAGACTTGAAGATTGCTGTTTACCAGAGAAAACATCTAACTTGAAGTAGTTTTGCCATGAGAAATGGGCAAAAATCCCAGTGGCAAGATGTGGAAAGTTCATAGAGACTTATCCAAAGCAACGTTCAGCTGTAATGACCTCAAAGGAGGCTCTACAAAGTACAAACTATAATGGGGTGAATAGTTATGTACACTAACGTTTTAATTTATTAAGTTCTATGATGTTGTTTTCTTCACTATATAAAAAAGGAAATCACTGTTATAGCCATGTTATTGACATGAACTGATGCAAACCCTCAAAGAAAATGTGAAATTGCGGGTTGTGACATAGCAAAACACAACAAATGCCAAGGGGGTGAATCATTTTGCAAGGCACTGTATATTTGAGTGTCATTGGCAAAAAGGTCCAATGGAAATTTCTGGGATTCTATGAGATGTAAATGGAAAAAAAAGCAGTGGTATCAGGACAGAACCCTGAAGAACCCCAAGAGAATGGGAGATACTAGGAGTGAAGTATGAGGAGATCAAGAGAAGGTCAAGGTTATGATGGAAAGGTATAAAGTAGTTTGTATGTGGAGGGAAGGAATGGATGACTGTGTGGAAAGCAAAGAACAGTTTTATTTTGACTACATAGTTATTAGAGTTAAAATGGAAGATGTGTTGTGTGACCAGATGGATCAAAGTTCAGGTTTTAGCTAATGATTTCATCCTTTTTAGATAATGAACAAGGGCAGGATACTTAAAGTCGGGAAGCAACCTCGGATGCAAGGTCAGGCTTTGGTGACCATGACTCTTCCCATCACAGAAGAATTTATTCCATCATTCCGTTTTATTGCTTATTACATTGTTGGAAATGAGATTGTCTCGGATTCTGTCTGGGTGGACGTAACGGATTCATGTATGGGAAAGGTGAGCATCATACCTAGAATACAAATGTTGTTGACTGTCCACATGATTTTGTAGTCTTCAGTTTTTACAAAAATATCTCATACTTTGCACTGACGACGGACAATCATCCCGAAACACTGCGTCTGCAAATTGAGGTTCTGATCTGGCATAAATGCTAGGTCATATGAAAAGGATCGTTAAAGGGCCACTTTTGACTTTTAGGATTGCTCCTTCCAATAGGTGACATTAAAGTTTATCTCCTTCCTCCCTAAAGAGAAAATTTGCAAAAAATATAGAGAGAAGTGACAACGTAAGAATGTTTAAAAACAATATTTTATTAGTACATACATTAAAAATCACAAAAAGTCACAAAAAAGAACAGCAAGAGAAAGTCCTAGATGATAAATATCGTATTAAGGGTCACGGACAGAGCATCAGATGTTCAGTATTATTAAATGTAGTCCCATATAAACAAATTTCATGGGAACCTGATATATAGATACCACCTATATTGTAAATATATATAAAGATACCTTAAAATACTGCCTCAATAAATTATTGCAGTTAAAGTGCCAATATGCTAGGGGGGGGTGCAGCTAAATATAAGTGAATAAATAAATAAATAGTTAAATGAATGGCATATAAATACCTAATCAATAACTTAGAAAATATCTTACTAGGTGCAGCCCCTTTAGACATCATAGCACTAAAGCATAATTATAAATAGTACAAAAATGGCAGAAAACATCATATGTTGAAAAGGTATATTTACCAATAGATTTAAGGTGGTACAACAGACCGTCCACGACCCCTCACTCCGACACGTGTTTCGCTCTGTTGCTTTATTTTTTCGCTCCTTGATAAAGCAACAGAGCGAAACACGTGTCGGAGTGAGGGGTCGTGGACGGTACACATGTTCAAGGTTGGTTATCATAATATATTGAAGTGCGGTTTTCATTTGGGACTAATTGTTGAGTAAAAAATATAGAGAGACAAGAAGTAGTGGAAGAAGTTTGTATATGCCAGTTAATCTTTAAACTGTCCACAGAAGTAATTTTCCAGTGTTACCAGAGAAATGTATTACTAATGTTATATTTACTATGTTATCCTATGAAATAGCTGTCGGTGAGTGGAAATTCGGATAGAGACAGCAAAGTGCAAAGCCCTGGTTCTGCCATGAAACTGAAACTGCAAGCAGATCACAAGGCCTATGTGGGACTCGTGGCTGTTGACAAAGGCGTCTTTGTGCTGAACAAAAAATATAAGATCTCCCAAACGAAGGTGAGGAGTTAATATAAATTATATTTAACATTCTAATTATGAGGGCAGTAATAGAGCTGATCGGGCAAGTTTTTAATACTTGTCTACAGCCAAGACCTGTTACATGTATTTTGGGTCTCCTGGAGGGGGGGTGGACTTGAGTTCGCCGGTGATGATCGGTATTAGGCGTCTCTTGTGTCAGGCCAGGAAACTGTTGGCCTACCACTGGTTGGATCCGGCTCCTCTGGCCATTGGGGATCTTAGGGAAAGAGGAAACGCTATACTTTGACCGGAGAGGGGAGTATACCTTAAAAGAAATGCATTGAAGAAGTTCAATAAGATCTGGGGGGCATGGTTGGATACTCCGGGCCTTCCGTCTTCGGTGGTGCTGCAGGACAGTGCAGGGGACCAAGTCCTTTTTTGATAAATTTACTGGAATGAGGCGAACTGCGTGTTGTTGGAACGCATATGGTTGCTAAAGATGTGGGGCAATCTATATTATGGGTAGTATATTGGAAAATAATATGTACTTTGTAAAGCCTGCTTTACATGTTACGATTCTGCATACGATATCATATGCGATCGTAACCGCCCCCATCGTATGTGCGGCATGTTCAATTTTGTTGAATGTGCCGCACAAACGATTAACCCCCGTCACACGTACTTACCCGTTCATATGACCTCGATGTGGGCAGCGAACGTCCACTTCCTGGAGTGGGAGGGACGTTCGGCATCACATCGACGTCACGCGGAAGCCGGCCAATAGAAGTGGAGAGGCGGAGATGAGCGGACGTAAACATCCCGCCCACCTCCTTCCTTCTTCATTGCTGGCCGGGAGCCACAGGATGCAGGTAAGATCTGTTCATCGTTCCCGGGGTGTCACACAGTGCGATGTGTGCTACCCCGGGTACGATGAACAACCTGACGTTCAATTCATGAAGAATGAACGACGTGCGTGCGATGAACGTTTTACCGTTCATTCGCAATTGCACATAGCTTTTACACACTACAATGTACCTTACGATGCCGGATGTGCGTCACTTACGACGTGACCCCCGCCGACACATCGTAAGATATATTGTAGTGTGTAAAGCGGGCTTAACTCATAATGCTGTGGGGCATGGTCTGCATGTGCACTGTTTATTATGTAACTTGTGTGTTGTTTTTGTTACTGACTACGTTTTTTTCCCTTTTTCTGTAATGTCTTTGTTATTGTGTTGTGTAATTTTGTTGATACCTGATTTTAGAAAAATAATTCTAATTATAGATGATTGTGCAAATGATACAATATTAAGATTAAACAGCATCCATGTATGCATTACCTGTTTAGGTGTGGGATTCCGTGGAAAAATCAGACATTGGCTGCACACCGGGGAGTGGTGCCAATAGTATGGATGTGTTTTTTGATGCTGGTTTGGCCCTGCACTCAAGTTTCCTGACCACAACCCAACAGAGAACAGGTAATTGAGATCACCTCTTGTTATTATAAAAACAGTGTTTTGTTAAACAATTATAAAGGAACATTTCTTGTTTTTGAAGGTTTGTAGAGTAGACGTTTGCCGAGTGAACTGGCCAATAGCAATGTTAGAATATGGGATAGGCATAAAGAGAAGTTCTCAATGAGTTGGTTTGAAACCAAAATAACAATTGAGAATATGAGCGACGGTAGACATGTCCAGAAGGAGAGAAAATAAAGAAGAAATTAGTACTATATGGGAAAGGTCATGAAGAGAAATGGTATAAATGTCATTAGAAGAGCCGAGTAGGGAGATGCTCTAAATAGGATGTTTAAGATATGGCAAGGATAAAAAGGCAATGGAGGAAAAGTATTAAGACTTAACATCAAGAAATAAGGTTATCACTAATGTTGAGCGGATCAGCAAAATCCGGATCCGCGCGGTTTGAGCAGTAGATCCGAGTCCGACCCGGACGCGGGATTCCGGGTGCACGATCCGGATCCGTTTTTTTTTTTTTTCTACTCTTTCTCTCTCTCTCTCCCTCTCTCTCTCTCTCGTCCCGGATTCCGCACCCCATTGACATATATGGGGCCAGATTCCAGATTGAATCCGGACTTCTTTGTCAACCCGCCGTTGATCCGCTGGTCCCGGATTATTCACGGTCCACTGAACTCTAGTTAGCACTTAAAGGGAGTCTGTCACCGCCAAAATTCAATATAAACTATTTAGATCTTCAGATAATGGACTCATCCCCTATACAGATCATACTGTTGCTGTATATTTTAAAAATTTTGTTTTATATAGAAACAGTTTTTTTCTACACATGTAAAAGAGGGGGCTTTTTTTAGCATTCTTGCCATGGCCAAGATCTCAGTGGACCCTTTTGCCTAGAGTTGAACTGAACCGCAATCACCGGGGAATCAATCACTCGGCGCTCGCGGTACAGTCTAGGCTGCACGCCGGAGCTCAGGTGAGAGCTCCGGAGTGCAATGCAGGTACCTGAATCCAGGCCTGGCATTACTGGAGATTCCTCCGGTAGCCAGTCCGACGCTGAGTGGGTGGCCGTTATACACAGGAGAGGAATGAGAAAGCACTTGCAAACACACAAATCGGACAGAAGTAGAGTTGAGCAAGTATCTAACTATTTGTACTCGCTATACTCATAATGAGAACTCTCTAATAGTCACACCAATAGGGAAAAGCTCGCAATGTAACGAGTAACCCGAATTCTGCACTATTCACTACTTGCACGAATAGTGCAGAATTCAGGTTACTAATTACTTGCCAGTTTTTCGCCATTGACTTGCATTTCACACGGAATTCGGAATAAATACACAAGACAGTACTCGTTATGAGTATAGCGAGTACGAATAGTTAGGTACTCACTCAACTCTACTTCTGCACCATTTCTGAGTTTGCAAGTGCATCTCGTTCCTCTCCTGCGTATATCGGCCACCCGCTGCACACATGATAACAAAGCAGCAGGTGACCTATGCTGACAATAAAGGGAGATGATAATTTATACATTGATGAATGAATACGTGAGTAGTAGACAGTACTCGTTATGAGTATAGCGAGTACGAATTGTTAGGTACTCACTCAATTCTACTTCTGCCCCATTTCTGTGTTTGCAAGTGCTTTCTCATTCCTCTCCTGTGTATAACGGCTGCCCGCTGCACGCCGAGTTAACAAAGTAGCAGGTGACCTATGTTGACAATAGAGGGAGAAGAGAATTCATACACTGATATTATTTGTATTCTCAGCTCCCTCTCCTTTTCAGCATTGGCCGCCTGTTTCTTTCTGATGGTGTGTGCAGCGAGAGGCCGGTAGATACAGGAGAGGGTTGATAACAATTCTGCATACACTGATAATGTTTCTCTCAGTCCCAAAAGGGTCAGTGCGTGCAGGGCTGGAGATTTAGATTAGAGAAAGCTGCAAAGTAAACGCTGTCCCCATATGGGGCAGGGGAGGAGGATCGTAATTGATGGGCTCAAATGGTCAACTGAGCTTCGTGCCACACCAACGGCGCACCAAATCCCCCTCATTTATATACCTAATAAAATTATTTTTCTGAATTAAAATTAGTAAAATATAAAGTACTAGTTTGTTTTTCATAGAGGCTGAGTCCCCTATATGAATATCTAAACAGATCTATTTGAGCTTTAAAAAAGACAATGCAAAAAGTGTGAGGGCATGGGAGACGTTCTGAGGGTGTGAAATGAGAAGTGTAAGGAAATGAAGGGTCAATGGAAGCACAAGTCTTAAAGATGAGAATTTCATAGTGCTAAAAAAGTTGATTGGAAGAATCATGGGGAGTTGAAACGATGAGTAAAATATGCAAAAGCCTTGATAGAGCGGTAATAAGTGAAGGAGGTGCCCTGTAAATAAGTCGTCCAGGCGCATAACAAATGATGACTTTATCTTATTTTTTAATTTTTATATGAAAGCTAATGACTAGAGATGAGCAAACCTGAGGTTCAAGGTTTAAAGTTTGTTTTTGGAAGCCGGCTTCCAAAATACAAGGTTTGGATTCAAGGTTTGAGCAAGTGACAAGTACAAACCACTCACAGCCCTGTGAAAGCCGCGTTCAGTGTTTGATCGGCTCACATTTGGGGTAAAATCAGCATGATCACATGTAGTGCACACACACAACCACCCCCCAAAAAAATTAAAAAACCCGCCCACTTTGCCCCGGAAGTGTTTTGCTTATGGGCCATTAGCAAAACACTTCTGGGGTAGGGTGGGCGGGGTTTATCTTTCTTTGGGGGGGTTGTTTGTCTACACTACATCTGATTATGCTGATTTTACCCTGTTTGAGCCGATCAAACACTCATGCCCAAGCACTGCGCTGCTCACTTGAGTGGTTTGTAGTGGTCACTCATTCAAACTTCGAACCGGAGCCTTGGTTTTTTTGGAAGTCGTTTACGAACCCGAACCTCAAACCTCAGGTTCGCTCATCTCTAGTAATGACTAAAATAGTAAAATAGTAAAATACATATTATTTCTTTTAATCTTCTTCAGAACAGCTATGTGAAGTCCGTGCTGCTCGAAGGCGCCGGTCATCGGCGCAACTGATTGAACAAAAGACTACATACGGTAAGATGCGGAGTAATGGGCAATGGTCATAGGGTTAGCAAATTATCCTTATTGTGGAATTTCAGACTTTACTTGGGAAAATTCTCTTATCTACTTATAAATATTAATACAATTCCTTAATAAAAGACCGAAAATAATGTTGTGTCTTCTGGATACAGAGATCAGGAAAAATTGCTTACTCCTCATAATTTCTGCTGATCCCTCCTTAACAATGAAGGTTTGAAGAATGTTCTAGATGGACTATTTCTGACTTTTTGTTATGTTTTGTTTTTTTTGTTTATCTTTTCTACCTGTTCAGTATATTAAAACTTTCAACTATAATGAATAATGAAAAATCGACCACGGGATCAACTTATATGATTTCATTCCATTCATATTCTTAATAGCAGCCAAAATTAAGGATTTAATTGTGTCCTACACACACTTTGTTGCCTCTCTTTCAGTAAAAAATGAATTGTCTTTTTAGATATGTGAATGTGGCTTTGTTTTGGATGTGGCTATATAAATTAAAAAATTATATTTTTTTTAGCCTCCAAGTACAACGGAAATATAAGACATTGCTGCACTGATGGCATGCATGAAAGTCCATTGGGTTACAAATGTGAAAGACGAGCAAGATACATTTTGGAAGGCAAAGAATGTGTGGACGCTTTCCTGGATTGCTGCAATTATATAGAAAAGAAGAGACAGGAGGAGAGAGCGGCAAAGGATGAGGATAACTTGGGCAGAAGTAAGAAGCGCAATCTGAAAAAAATCACTGTATAATGTAGACGCCTAATGAAAATATATGCTCTGTAATATATTCACGAGAAGTACCATATTTTTCGTTTTATAAGACGCACTGGATTATAAGACGCATCCCAAATGTAGAGGACAATAGGAAAAAATAATTTTTAATGTTAAAATGAGGGTCTGTCTTATAATCCTAGTGCATCTTATAATATCTTATAATAGGGTCGGTGAAGCTGCAGGCTCAGAGGAGGGAGTGTCGTGGCTTAGGAGGGTCAGTGGATAGAGGGTGTTGCGGCGGTAGGCACAAGTGATCTGCCGGTGGACTGCGGGCTCCATTGAATTGCCTGCGGTTGACGAGATTGATTTCAAGAAAATGGCCACGTAGGCGGGTGCGCTGATAGAATTCCGCAGCCATTTTCTGGAAGTCCATCACATCAATCTGCGCACGTGCCCCCTCCACGGCCATTTTCTTGAAGTCAATCTCGTCAACTATGGGCAATTCAATGTAGCCCGCAGCCCGGTGTCAGATCAATGGCACCCGCCGCATCGCCAACCCCCCAACCTGTGACCCTCCTGAGCCGTTCCACCGCAGTGACACCCACTCCTCCAAGCCCTCAGTATTGTCTCCTGTGACCCCGTTCTGCCATCAACGCTCCGGTAAACCATATCTGGATTATAAGACCCACCCCCATTTCACCCCCAGTTTTGAAGGAAAAAAACGTGTGCCTTATAATCCAGACATTAAGTTACATACTGTATTTCTGTGTCTCTCCTTTTCATCTGAATGATTTTGAGGAAACTTTTTGCAACAAATCTGCCATGTGTTAATCTCCCCTAAATGGGTCTATTAAAATGGTCTTCAAAGGTAAAAAATCTGTTATCGAAGATGAGCAAATTTATTCGAGTGGAATTCAATTCTCTTCGAATTCTACAAAGAGTTGTGTACTCCAAAATCCAATTTTTTTTTTCCAATTCTCCGCATATAAAGTCAGCACAATGGTGGCCAGCTTCAGCTGCCATTTTGGTAAACCATAGAGGGCCTGAAAAATGTGAAAAAAAATAATAATAATACTCACTTCACTGCTCACCTGTCATTCCCCATAGCCCAAAAGACCTATTCACAAAAAAGCAAGTAATAAAGCATGGACAATAGATGTAAGCATATAAACCTAAATAAAAAAAACAAAATATTGAACGCTTTTAAATAAAATATAAAAATAAAATATAACAATTTTATAATATAATTTGTAACCCCTTCATGGCGGGGCCATTTTCCATTTTTGCGCTTTGATTTTTCCTCCCTGTTTTCCGAGAGCCATAACTTTTTTATTTTTCCATACATATAGCCGTTTGAGGACTTGTT